>NC_059220.1:12060515-12110515 GCF_020615455.1 Coregonus clupeaformis | reverse complement strand
GTCTCTCTCTCTCTCTCTGTGTGTGTGTAGTGTGTGTCTCTATGTCTCTCTCTCTCTGTGTGTGTGTGTGTATGTCTCTGTGTGTGTGTGTGTGTGTGTGTATGTCTGTGTGTGTGTGTGTGTGTGTGTGTGTGTGTGTGTGTGTGTCTCTGTGTGTGTGTGTGTGTGTGTAGTGTATGTCTCTGTGTGTGTGTTTGTGTGTGTGTTTGTCTCTATGTCTCTCTCTATGTGTGTGTGTGTGTGTGTGTGTGTGTGTGTGTGTGTGTGTGTGTGTGTGTGTGTGTGTGTGTGTGTGTGTGTGTGTGTGTGGCATTAAACAGCAGTTAACGGTTAACTTGCTTAGCGGTGCTGCATGTTGCTGCATTGATCCTGCATGGGACTCCTTGTAATCTGGGCATTAGAAATCAGTTAGCTAGCCTTGCGTTTAGCTAGCCTTGCAGTTAGCTAGCCTTGCAGTTAGCTAGCCTTGCAGTTAGCTAGCCTTGCAGTTAGCTAGCCTTGCGTTTAGCTAGCCTTGCAGTTAGCTAGCCTTGCAGTTAGCTAGCCTTGCAGTTAGCTAGCCTTGCATTTAGCTAGTCTTGCGGTTAGCTAGCCTTGCGGTTAGCTAGCGTTACAGTCTAGGCACGGGGAGGGAGGTGTCATGGAGTCATCTATAACAGCCATCCTCTGGTGCCTCAACGGTCCACTCCGCAACACACACACACACACACACACACACACACACAGGTGCCTCAATGCTCCGCAACACACACACACACACACAAACACACACACTGGTGCCTCAACAGTCCACAACACACTGCTACCGTTGTGAAATATCAAGTGTGGCACCAGCATAATTGGACCGAGATTAATCCATTAATTAAATGGCACGTTACACGCTGGTAACTGACCCTTATCTCTGAGAGGATAGAGGGAGGGAGGGAGGGAGGGAGGGAGGGAGGGAGGGAGGGAGGGAGGGAGGGAGGGAGGGAGGGAGAGAGAGAGAGAGAGAGAGAGAGATGGATGGAGGTTGGGATGGATGGATAGGGGGGAGAGAGAGAGGGATGCAGAGGGAAGGAGGGAGAGGGATGGAGATAGAGAGAGAAGGATGGAGAGAGGGAGAGGGAGGAATGCAGGGAGAAGGTGAGAGATAGAGGGATGGAGGGAGAGAGAAGGATGGAGAGAGGGAGAGGGAGGAATGCAGGGAGAAGGTGAGAGATAGAGGGATGGAGGGAGAGAGAGAAGGATGGAGAGAGGGAGAGGGAGAGGGAGGAATGCAGGGAGAAGGTGAGAGATAGAGGGATGGAGGGAGAGAGAGAAGGATGGAGAGAGGGAGAGGGAGGAATGCAGGGAGAAGGTGAGAGAGAGGGATGGAGGGAGGGAGAAGGGTGGAGAGAGGGAGAGGGAGGAATGCAGTGAGAAGGTGAGAGATAGAGGGATGGAGGGAGAGAGAAGGATGGAGAGAGGGAGAGGGAGGAATGCAGGGAGAAGGTGAGAGATAGAGAGATGGAGGGAGAGAGAGAAGGATGGAGAGAGGGAGAGGGAGGAATGCAGGGAGAAGGTGAGAGATAGAGGGATGGAGGGAGAGAGAAGGATGGAGAGAGGGAGAGGGAGGAATGCAGGGAGAAGGTGAGAGATAGAGGGATGGAGGGAGAGAAAAAGAGAGAGAGAGGAGGCTCTGTCCTTGGTGAAAGTGGCTTGTCAGGAGGGTGTTAGATGAGGAACAATCTAAGCTGGGAGGAGAGCTGAGGAGGCTGCAGAGCAGGATAGGGAGCAGAGAGAGTAGGTTTACACACACATCCTAATATACCTATTATTGTACTTATTTTCCAAGTGATATACTGTCTATACACACACCACGTATTTATATTCTGCATTCTGACACTGCTCATTCTAATATATATATAAAAGTTTTAGAACACCTACTCATCCAAGGGTTTTTCTTTCTTTTTACTATTTTCTACATTGTAGAATAATAGTGAAGAAATGAATTCTATGAAATAACACACATGGTATCATGTAGTAACCAAAAAAGTGTTAAACAAATCAAAATATATTTAAAATGTGAGATTATTCAAATAGCCACCCTTTGCCTTGATGACAGCTTTGCACACTCTTGGCATTCTCTCAACCAGCTTCATGAGGTAGTCACCTGTAATGCATTTCAATTAACAGGTGTGGCTTTTTAAAAGTTAATTTGTGGAATTTATGTCCTTCGTAATGAGTTTGAGCCAATCAGTTGTGTTGTGACAAGATAGGGGGAGTATACAGAAGATAGCCCTATTTGGTAAAAGACCAAGTCCATATTATTGCAAGAACAGCTCAAATAAGCAAAGAGAAACGACAATCCATCATTACTTTAAGACATGAAGGTCAGTCAATATGGAACATTTCAAGAACTTTGAAAGTTCAGCCGCAAAAACCATCAAGCGCAATGATGAAACTGGCTCTCATGATGACCGCTACAGGAATGGAAGACCCAGAGTTACCTCTGCTGCAGAGGATAAGATCATTAGAGTTACCACCCTCAGAAATTGCAGCCCAAATAAATTCAAGTAACAGACACATCCACACATCAACTGTTCAGATGAGACTGTGTGAATCAGACCTTCATGCTCAAATTGCTGCAAAGAAACCACTACTAAAGGACACCAATAAGAAGAAGAGACTTGCTTGGGCCAAGAAACACGAGCAATGGACATTAGACCGGGTGAAATGTGTCCTTTGGTCTGGAGTCCAAATTTGAGATTTTTGGTTCCAACCGCCGTGTCTTTGTGAGACGTGGTGTGGGTGAACGGGATGATCACCGCATGTATATTTCCCACCGTAAAGCACGGAGGAGGAGGTGTTATGGTGTGGGGGTGCTTTGCTGGTGACACTGTCAGTGATTTATTTGGAATTCAAGGCACACTTAACCAGCATGGCTACCACAGCATTCTGCAGCGATTCGCCATCCCATCTGGTTTGGGCTTAGTGGGACTATCATTTCTTTTTCAGCAGGACAATGACCCAACACACCTCCAAGCTGTGTAAGGGCTATTTTACCAAGAAGCAGAGTGATGGAGTGCTGCATCAGAGGACCTGGCCTCCACAATCCCCCGAACTCCTTCAAGACTGTTGGAAAAGCATTCCAGGTGAAGCTGGTTGAGAGAATGCCAAAGTGTGCAAAGTTGTCATCAAGGCAAAGGGTGGCTATTTGAAGAATCTCAAATATAAAATACATTTGATTTGTTTAACACTTTTTTGGTTACTACATGATTGCATATGTGTTATTTCATAGTTTTGATGTCTTCACTATTATTCTACAATGTAGAAAATAGTAAAAAGAAAAACCCTTGAATGAGTAGGTGTTCTAAAACTTTTCACCAGTAGTGTATATACTTTGTTAATTGGACTCATTCTGACATTCTACTGCACTGCTGGAGCTACTAAAATAAGCATTTCGCTGCACCTGGCATAACACCTGCAATGTCTGTGAATGTGTGTGTACTCACAGTGACGGGTCGTGGACCAGATCTTTGAGGTTTACTCCACTGCGGTCCTCAGCCAGGTTCCTGAAGCAGCTGTCACTCACTGTAGAGAGAGAGAGAGAGAAAGTGAGAGACATAGAGCGAGAGAGCGAGGTAAAAATTGGCAAAAGACACACACATTTCTTTGCACAGGGCCGTGGGGTAAATCTCAGAAAGACAAAAATAATGGTGTTCCAAAAAAGGTCCAGTTGCCAGGACCACAAACACAAATTCCATCTAGACACCGTTGCCCTAGAGCACACAAAAAACGATACATACCTCGGCCTAAACATCAGAGACAAGTAAATTCCACAAAGCTGTGAACGATCTGAGAGACAAGGCAAGAAGGGCCTTCTACACCATCCAAAGGAACATCAAATTCGACATACCAATTAGGATCTGGCTAAAAATACTTGAATCAGTTATAGAACCCATTACCCTTTATGGTTGTGAGGTCTGGGGTCCGCTCACCAACCAAGAATTCACAAAATTGGACAAACACCAAATTGAGCCTCTGCATGCAGAATTCTGCAAAAAATATCCTCTGTGTACACCAAATAATGCATGCAGAGAAGAATTAGGCCGATACCCGCTAATTATCAAAATCCAGAAAAGAGCCGTTAATTACAACCACCTAAAAGGAAACGATTCCCAAACCTTCCATAACAGAGCCATCACCTACAGAGAGATGAACCTGGAGAAGAGTCCCCTAAGCAAACTGGTCCTGGTGCTCTTTTCACAAACACAAACAGACTCCACAGAGCCCCAGCAACACAATTAGACCCAACCAAATAATGAGAAAACAAAGAAAAACAAAGAAAATACCACAGTGTGCCATCACAGCAGCAAGATTTGTGACCTGTTGCCACAAGAAAAGGGCAACCAGTTAAGAACAAACACCATTGTAAATACAACCCATATTTATGTTTATTTATTTTCCCTTTTATACTTCAACTATTTGCACATAATATGACATTTGAAATGTCTTTATTCTTTTGGAACTTTTGTGAGTGTAATGTTTACCGTTAATTTGTATTGTTTATTTCAATGTTGTTTATTATCTACTTAACTTGCTTTGGCAATGTTAACATATGTTTCCCATGCCAATAAAGCCCTTAAATTGAAAATTGAATTGAATTGAACTGACAGAGAGAGAGAGAGAGAGAGGGAGAGAGAGAGAGAGAGAGAGAAAGTAACCGTTAATTTAGTCCACAAGTATTACACTAACAACAGTATCCCACACTCCATCTTCAAGTCCAGACTACCTGTCCACATGGCTGTGACATCAAACCTTGTCTCTCTATCATCTCTCTTTTCTCAAGAGAGTGGGAGAGAGAGAGAGAGACAGAGAGACAGAGAGACAGAGAGACAGAGAGACAGAGAGAGAGAGAGAGAGAGAGAGAGAGAGAGAGAGAGAGAGAGAGAGAGAGAGAGACAGAGAGAGACAGAGACAGAGACAGAGACAGAGACAGAGACAGAGACAGAGACAGAGAAAGAGAAAGAGACAGAGAAAGAGACAGAGAAAGAGACAGAGAAAGAGACAGAGAAAGAGACAGAGAAAGAGACAGAGAAAGAGACAGAGAAAGAGACAGAGAAAGAGACAGAGAAAGAGACAGAGAAAGAGACAGAGAAAGAGACAGAGACAGAGACAGAGACAGAGACAGAGAGAGAGAGAGAGAGACAGACACAGAGACTCAGAGAGAGAGAGAAGACAGCTTCTCCATCCTGGAGGGGGAAATCAATCATTTCCAGACCCAGGGATATGTACTAGTCTGTGGCGACCTAAATGCCAGAACTGGACAAGAACCTGACACCCTCAGCACACAGGGGGACAAACACCTACCTGGAGGTGACAGCATTCCCTCTCCCATATGCCCCCCTAGGCACAACTACGACAACATAACCAACAACAACGGGTCACAACTCCTGCAGCTCTGTCGCACGCTGGGTATGTACATAGTCAATGGTAGGCTTCGAGGGGACTCCTATGGTAGGTACACCTATAGCTCATCTCTTGGCAGTAGTACTGTAGACTACTTTATCACTGACCTCAACCCAGAGTCTCTCAGAGCGTTCACAGTTAGCCCACTGACACCCCTATCAGACCACAGCAAAATCACAGTCTACTTGAACAGAGCAATACTCAATTATGAGGCATCAAAGCCAAAGGAACTGAATAATATTAAGAAATGCTATAGATGGAAGGAAAGTAGTGTAGAAACCTACCAAAAAACAATTAGGAAACAACAAATTCAATCCCTTTTAGACAACTTCCTGGACAAAACGTTCCGCTGTAATAGTGAAGGTGTAAACTTGGCAGTAGAAAACCTAAACAGTATATTTGACCTCTCAGCTTCCCTATCAAATCTAAAAATATCTGACAGAAAACCGAAGAAAAGTAACAACAATGACAAATGGTTTGATGAAGAATGCAAAAACCTAAGAAAGAAATTGAGATATTCTGCACAGATTCTGTCAGACCTGGGCCCTGACAGTAAATCTCAGTAAGACAAAAGTAATGGTTTTCCAAAAAAGGTCCAGTTACCAGGACCACAAATACAAATTCCATCTAGACACCGTTGCCCTAGAGCACACAAAAAACTATACATACCTCAGCCTAAACATCAGAGACAAGTAAATTCCACAAAGCTGTGAACGATCTGAGAGACAAGGCAAGAAGGGCCTTCTATGCCATCAAAAGGAACATAAAATTCGACATACCAATTAGGATCTGGCAAAAAATACTTGAATCAGTTATAGAACCCATTGCCCTTTATGGTTGTGAGGTCTAGGGTGCAAAAATATCCACAGTGTACAACGAAAAACAACAAATAATGCATGCATAGCAGAATTAGGCCGATACCCGCTAATTATCAAAATCCAGAAAAGAGCCGTTAAATTCTATAACCACTTAAAAGGAAGCGATTCCCAAACCTTCCATAACAAAGCCATCACCTACAGAGAGATGAACTTGGAGAAGAGTCACACAATTAGACCCAACCAAATCATGAGAAAACAAAAAGAGAATTACTTGACACATTGGAAAGAACAAACAAAAAAACAGCGAAAACTAGAATGCTATTTGGCCCTAAACAGAGAGTACACAGTTGAAGAATACCTGACCACTGAGACTGTCCCAAGCTTAAGGAAAGCTTTGACTATGTACAGACTCAGTGAGCATAGCCTTGCTATTGAGAAAGGCCGCCGTAGGCAGACCTGGCTCTCAAGAGAAGACAGGCTATGTGCATACTGCCCACAAAATGAGGTGGAAACTGAGCTGCACTTCCTAACCTCCTGCCAAATGTATGACCATATTAGAGACACATATTTCCCTCAGATGACAGCGATCCACAAAGAATTCGAAAACAAACCCAATTTTGATAAACTCCCTTATCTACTGGGTGAAAAATCACAGCTACAAGATTTGTGACCTGTTACCACAAGAAAAGGGCAACCAGTGAAGAACAAACACCATTGTAAATACAACCCATATTTATGTTTATTTATTTTCCCATTTGTACTTTAACTATTTGCACATTGTTACAACACTGTATATATACATAATATGACATTTGAAATGTCTTTCTTCTTTTGGAACTTCTGAGTGTAATGTTTACTGTTAATATTTATTGTTTATTTCACTTTTGTTTACTATCTACTTCACTTGCTTTGGCAATGTTAACATACGTTTCCCATGCCAATAAAGCCCTTAAATTGAAATAGAATTGAATTGATAGACAAAGAGAGAGAGAGACGGAGACGGAGAGGAAGGAGCATTATGACTGTGTAGTGACTATGTTAGTAGTGAGTGAATGAGTGAGTAACCCAAGCGATGTACATGGTCATAAGCCCATTCCCTCATTAACCCTTTCCCCTTATGTCTCTCATCTCTCTTACTCTTTCTTACCATCTCTCCTTTCACACCAACAGTGCAAGGCCCAGTGACACACGGGCATTTCTATTGAAAAGGACCCATGAGCATCAACATTTGAAGTCATAGGAGAATATCAAATTGCGTGTTTCTTTTTGGGAAATTAAGGCCTAGATCAATTTTTCAACCATTTTCCATCTTAAGAATGAGGCATAAGTAAAGGCTTTGATTTCTGGATAAACAGATAGAAAAGGGCTCTTAGAAAACATCAACCAGAAAAAGTCTTAAAACGTATCAGATATACATCAAAACACAATAATGTTGACGTAAAGACCCCTGCCAACTAATATCAACACTTATATTCGTTTTGGAGAAATTGTTTACCTTCTGTAAGTTTAAGAAATATTGCCTTGTGCCTTGTAATTCTGTTACCAAAAACCCACATATCTTTAATATTTTTTCAAATTTCTCTCCCTCATGAGAAAGAAAGTTCACAGAAGTAACAAGTGATGGTAGACCTACCAATTAGTTATAGTGATTTTACTGATATACATTTTGTTTAACAATTAATTGGTAACGGAATTACCCAAACTGAAAATCATAATAGTCACAAACCACAGTTGGGTCACCTGCTACTGTCCTCCCTTCATCTGTCATACTGGCCTTGATGTTAACGTCCACAGAAGTACCCGGCTGGACCAAACCTGAACCTATCATAGACATATGTTTCACAAATTTGGATAGCACAGTAGAGTACAGTACAATACAGTAGTACATTACAATACAATACCGTACAGTACAATAAAGAAAAGCAGAGTATAGTACAGTACAGTACAGTAGAGAACAGTATATTGTACTGTACTCTACTTCACTGAACTATACTTTACTGTACTGTACTATACTCTGCTCTGCACTCTTCTGTACTATGCTGTGATGCCCAAACTTGTGAAACATGAGGAGAATGACATTAATATCCATAATTATGAATTTCTGTGTAGTACAGATCAGGGACCCATGATTTAATTATGTTACCGTAATTCCGTTACCGGGTGTAAATCCACTTTACTTATTGTAGTTCAATAACCAAAATAGTTTGTTACAAAGTCAAGGTGCCATGTCATAGCTGACAGCATTCTATCTTTTTTTTTGCTACTGTAATAATATTTTATTTTTTTCTCTTTTTTTTACACTCTAAAATACAAACAACAACTTACAGACACACAGGAACAATGACTAGATCTCATCTGCCCAGACCCGCATGCTCACACCTCCATCCCTTGTGCCACATGGCCTGTTTCTCTCAGTAGCCCGCGCACTTTCAATATTTAAATCATAAAATCATTCGATTTTTCCATTGTGTTAATGATGGCGGATTGATTGATTTCCACATTTTTAGTATACGTTTTTTCAAGATGAGAAGAGAATCGTCCAGCCCATTGGGTATCTCACTACACCCCCATATGCCATGTCTTGAAATACGCAGACAGACGGATTAAAAGTAAATTTACATTGTAATATTCTGACAGCCAACTTTCTAACTCCGCCCACAACTTCCGGAAATTATAGCATTCCCAGAAAGCATGGATTATTGAGCCATTATTAGTTTTACACTTAAGACATGAGTCTGTCGTTGTGCTGTTGAATTTGTGAATTTTGTCTCTTCTATAATTACATTTACGTCATTTAGCAGACGCTCTTATCCAGAGCGACTTACAAATTGGTATAATAAATTCTATACGTTAGTTTATACTGGATTAAGCGTACATTTGTAATTTCATTAGTTCTGCTCCAACTTTCCCTCCACCTTGTGCTAATATCAGTTCTTTTTAGGTCTTTGTTCCAATACTTTATATTTTTTTCGAAGAGATTGCCAGTTGGATATTCTCTCTGCAAGGTTTTGCATATCTTCACTATCATATGAACATCCTTTTCTGACCCAAATATGATTCCCTCAAGGTTGTTCTGATGTCCAGAAGATTTCAAATCTACATTTTGTGATATGTAACTTTTAAATTGCATGTATTTGAAACTATCTACATTGGTCAGTCTAAAACTACTTTTTATTTCTGTCATGTAATTTACATTTTCTATGCTTTTACATTCCCATGTGGACCAATGTATCTGTGAAATCTGCAGACATCTGTGAATCTTAATTCGGAGCAGATATTTAACAGAGTTTTTGGAAAACATGGTCACATAATTTTTTTTGCCGTAATTCTGTTACCAAAGTTTGCATCTGCACAGTTCTTCCAGTAAATGTGCTTTTGTAACATGTTCAGTGTAAATTGTTAAAAGTTGAGTTGTAGGCCTATACTTTGTTAAACTTTGAAATCAATGGTTTTTGTTTGGCATACATTTTCAAGTGAAAAAACTGAGTCAAAGCATAATTCCGTTACAGTGGAATTGCCCATACACATTACATACACATTACATACGCATTACATACACATTACATACGTTTTAATTTTTATTTATTTATTTCACCTTTATTTAACCAGGTAAGCCAGTTGAGAACAAGTTCTCATTTACAACTGCAACCTGGCCAAGATAAAGCAAAGCAGTGCGATAAAAACAACAACAACAACACAGAGTTACATATGGAATAAACAAAACATACAGTCAATAACACAATAGAAAATCTATATACAGTGTGTGCAAATGTAGCAAGTTATGGAGGTAAGGCAATAAATAGGCCATAGTGCAAAATAATTACAATTAGTATTAACACTGGAATGATAGATGTGCAAGAGATGATGTGCAAATAGAGATACTGGGGTGCAAATAAGCAAAATAAATAACAATATGGGGATGAGGTAGTTGGGTGGGCTAATTTCAGATGGGCTGTGTACAGGTGCAGTGATCGGTAAGGTGCTCTGACATTTACATTTACATTTACGTCATTTAGCAGACGCTCTTATCCAGAGCGACTTACAAATTGGTGCATTCACCTTATAGCCAGTGGGATAACCACTTTACAATATGTTTTTTTTTTACAACTGATGCTTAAAGTTAGTGAGGGAGATAAGAGTCTCCAGCTTCAGAGATTTTTGCAGTTTGTTTTAGTCATTGGCAGCAGAGAACTGGAAGGAATGGCGGCCAAAGGAGGTGTTGGCTTTGGGGATGACCAGTGAGATATACCTGCTGGAGCGCATATTACGGGTGGGTGTTGCTTTGGTGACCAGTGAGCTAAGATAAGACAGGGATTTGCCTAGCAGTGATTTATAGATGGCCTGGAGCCAGTGGGTTTGGCGACGAATATGTAGTGAGGACCAGCCAACAAGAGCGTACAGGTCACAGTGGTGGGTAGTATATGGGGCTTTGATGACAAAACGGATGGCACTGTGATAGACTACATCCAATTTGCTGAGCAGAGTGTTGGAGGCTATTTTGTAAATGACATCGCCGAAGTCAAGGATCGGTAGGATAGTCAGTTTTACGAGGGCATGTTTGGCAGCATGAGTGAAGGAGGCTTTGTTGCGAAATAGGAAGCCGATTCTAGATTTAACTTTGGATTGGAGATTCTTTATGTGAGTCTGGAAGGAGAGTTTACAGTCTAACCAGACACCTAGGTATTTGTAGTTGTCCACATACTCTAGGTCAGACCCGTCGAGAGTAGTGATTCTAGTCGGGTGGGCGGGTGGGCGGGTGCCAGCAGCGTTTGATTGAAGAGCATGCATTTAGTTTTACTAGTGTTTAAGAGCAGTTGGAGGCTACTGAAGGAGTGTTGTATGGCATTGAAGCTCGTTTGGAGGTTTGTTAACACAGTGTCCAATGAAGGGCCAGATGTATACAAAATGGTGTCGTCTGCGTAGAGGTGGATCTGAGAGTCACCAGCAGCAAGAGCGACATCATTGATATACACAGAGAAAAGAGTCGGCCCAAGAATTGAACCCTGTGGCACCCCCATAGAGACTGCCATAGGTCCAGACAACAGGCCCTCCGATTTGACACATTGAACTCTATCTGAGAAGTAGTTGCTGAACCAGGCGAGGCAGTCATTTGAGAAACCAAGGCTATTTAGTCTGCCAATAAGAATGTGGTGGTTGACAGAGTCGAAAGCCTTGGCCAGGTCGATGAAGACGGCTGCACAGTACTGTCTATTATCGATTGCGGTTATAATATCGTTTAGGACCTTGAGCGTGGCTGAGGTGCACCCATGACCAGCTCGGAAACCGGATTGCATAGCGGAGAAGGTACGGTGGGATTCGAAATGGTCGGTAATCTGTTTCTTAACTTGG
Source organism: Coregonus clupeaformis (assembly GCF_020615455.1). Taxonomy (NCBI): domain Eukaryota; kingdom Metazoa; phylum Chordata; class Actinopteri; order Salmoniformes; family Salmonidae; genus Coregonus; species Coregonus clupeaformis. The sequence goes on along the minus strand of NC_059220.1, from coordinate 12,098,915 downwards.
CTTTCAAAAACTTTTGAAAGGCAGGGCAGGATGGATATAGGTCTAACATTTTGGATCTAGAGTGTCACCCCCTTTGAAGAGGGGGATGACCGCGGCAGCTTTCCAATCTCTGGGTATCTCAGACGTTACGAAAGAGAGGTTGAACAGGCTAGTAATAGGGGTTGCGACAATTTCGGCGGCTAGTTTTAGAAAGAAAGGGTCCAGATTGTCTAGCCCAGATGATTTGTAGGGGTCCAGATTTTGCAGCTCTTTCAGAACATCAGCTGTCTGAATTTGTGTGAAGGAGAAGTGGGGGGGGCATGGGCAAGTTGCAGTGGAGGGTGCAGAGCTGGTGGCCGGGGTAGTGGTACCCAGGTGGAAAGCATGGCCAGCCGTAGCAAAATTCTTGTTGATATTCTCGATTATTGTAGATTTATCGGTGGTGAAGTGTTTCCTAACCTCAGTGCAGTGGGCAGCTGGGAGGAGGTGCTCTTATTCTCCATGGACTTTACAGTGTCCCAAAACTTTTTGGAGTTAGTGCTACAGGATGCAAATTTCTGTTTGAAAAAGTTAGCCTTTGCTTTCCTAACTGCTTGTGTATATTGTATATATTACTTCCCTGAAAAACATTACATACACATTACATACGCATTACATACGCATTACATACACATAAAATATGCATTACATACACATTACATACACATAACATACGCATTACATACGCATAACATACGCATAAAATACGCATTACATACGCATCACATACGCATTACATACGCATTGCATACGCATTGCATACACATAGCATACACATAGCATACACATAGCATACACATAACATACGCATTACATACACATTACATACACATTACATACGCATTATATACACATAACATACACATAACATACGCATTATATACACATAACATACGCATTATATACGCATTACATACGCATTGCATACACATAGCATACACATAGCATACACATAGCATACACATAGCATACACATAGCATACACATAACATACGCATTACATACACATTACATACACATTACATACGCATTATATACACATAACATACACATAACATACGCATTATATACGCATTACATACGCATTATATACGCATTACATACACATAGCATACACATAGCATACACATAACATACACATAACATACACATAACATACGCATTACATACACATTACATACGCATTATATACACATAACATACACATAACATACGCATTATATACGCATTACATACGCATTATATACGCATTACATACACATTACATATGCATTACATACACATTACATACACATTACATATGCATTACATACAGAAAAAGGGAATAAGAAAAAAACAGCCTCAGCCCTCAGCCCCAACCCTCAACCCTCAGCCCCAACCCTCAGCCCTCAGCCCCAACCCTCAGCCCCAGCCCTCAGCCCCAGCCCTCAGCCCCAGCCCTCAGCCCCAACCCTCAACCCTCAGCCCCAACCCTCAGCCCCAACCCTCAGCCCTCAGCCACAACCCTCAGCCCTCAACCCTCAGCCCCAACCCTCAGCACTCAGCCCCAACCCTCAGCCCCAACCCTCAGCACTCAGCCCCAACCCTCAGCCCTCAGCCCCAACCCTCAGCCCTCAACCCTCAGCCCCAACCCTCAACCCTCAGCCCTCAACCCTCAGCCCTCAGCCCCAACCCTCAGCCCCAACCCTCAGCCCCAACCCTCAGTCCCAGCTCCAACCCCAGCTCCAGCCTTAGTCCAAGGCTCAGCCCCATCCCTATACCGCAGCCTTAACCCAAGCCTCAGCCCCAACCCCAGCTCCAACCCCAGCTCCAGCCTTTGTCCAAGGCTCAGCCCCAGCCCTATATCCCAGCCTCAACCCAATCCTCAGCCCTAGCCCCAACCCCAGCCTTAACCCCAACCCTATGCCCCAAGCTCAGCCACCAGCCCCAACCCCAGCTCCAGCCTTAACCCAAGCTCCAGCCTTAACCTCAGCCCCAACCCCAGCTCCTGCCTTAACCCCAGTCTCAACCTCAGCTCCAGCCCCAACCCCAGCTCCAGCCCCAACCCCAGCTCCAGCCTTAACCCAAGCCTCAGCTCCAGCCTTAACCCAAGCCTCAGCTCCAGCCTTAACCCAAGCCTCAGCCCCAACCTCAGCTCCAGCCTTAACCCAAGCCTCAGCTCCACCCTTAACCCAAGCCTCAGCCCCAACCCCAGCTCCAGCCTTAACCCCAGCTCCAGCCTTAACCCCAGCTCCAGCCTTAACCCCAGCTCCAGCCTTAACCCCAGCCCCAAGGGTCTCTCTCTCAATCCCAGCCCAGCCAAATGCCCCAGCCCTATACCCGAGCCCCAGTCTCAATCCCAGCCCTATATCCCAGCCCCAGCCCTATACCCCAGCCCCAGTCTCAATCCCAGCCCTATATCCCAGCCCCAGCCCTATACCCCAGCCCCAGTCTCAATCCCAGCCCTATATCCCAGCCCCAGTCTCAATCCCAGCCCTATATCCCAGCCCCAGGCTCAGCCCCAGCCCTATACCCCAGCCCCAGTCTCAGCCCCAGCCCTATACCCCAGCCCCAGTCTCAATCCCAGCCCTATATCCCAGCCCCAGGCTCAGCCCCAGCCCCATACCCCAGCCCTATGCCCCAGCCCTATACCCCAGCCTCAATCCCTGCCCCAGTCTCAATCCCAGCCCTATATCCCAGCCCCAGGCTCAGCTCCAGCCCTATACCGCAGCCCTATACCCCAGCCCCAGCCCTATACCCCAGCCCTATACCCCAGTCCTTTACCCCAGCCCCAGCCTTATACCACAGCCCCAGGCGCAATCCCAGCCCTATACCCCAGCCCCAGGCTCAGCCCCAGCCCTATACCCCAGCCCCAGCCCTATACCCCAGCCCCAGGCTCAGCCCCAGCCCTATACCCCAGCCCCAGGCTCAATCCCAGCCCTATACCCCAGCCCCAGGCTCAGGCCCAGCCCGGTTCTTCATTCATTTGAAGTGGGGGGAACAAAACGAGGTGATAGTTACGTAACAAGACACAGGGGGTGATTCTCTCTTTAGTCTCTACCTACTAGGAAATACAAGCTGGCTGGGGGAGAATGTAATAATATTAGAAAGAGAGAATGAGAGAGTGAGGAAGGAAGAAGAGAGAGAGAGAGATTAGGCCTACCTCTGGAATATCCACTACCCTGCAATGCAGCTGTTTCCCCTCTCTCTTTAACGCTCTCTCTCTGTGTTCTCTCCCTCCATCTGTCCTCTCTCTCTCTCCTTCTCAGTCACTAACTCCACAGTCCTGAGATCTACTATAGCGTTGTGTTTAAACCACGGTCAGCCTGAGTTTCTACAACAGGGAAGTGGTTTTGGAGATTGGTCGTGACAAGTGGCAGTGACTCTCATTCTGAGTATAACCACCACAGCCAGGACAGCCATACCATACATTAAGCATCACTGAATTATCTTGGCAAAGGAGAAATGCTCACTAAAAGGGATGTAAACAAATTTGTGCACAACATTTGAGAGAAATAAGCTTTTTGTGTGTATGTAAAGTTTCTGGGATCTTTTATTTCAGCTCATGAAACATGAGACCAACAGTTTACATGTTGCGTTTATATTTTTGTTCAGTATAATATTATCTCCTGAAGAATAAAGCAGTTCTTGCACTGAAATGATAAACCAAATGTACATTTTGAATTGGGAACAGGAGTAGAGAAATATGTTTTATTTCTTTCAGCATCTTGACAGAATGAATGAGCGGTTAGGGACCGTCTGTAGAGGTGCCATCTTTATCAGCATAATAAAGCTGATAGTATTTCAACCACATTAAATATGCATCCAAGTCAAACTGAAATCTTATCAGAAACATGTTAGGTCCCTAAACATCTTTGCTGTGCGAGAGAAGCAGAGATTAAAGAGAACTCTACCGATGTCAACTACATTGAAGCATTCATTCTATTGATTTATGTTATGACATATTTTCTGGTGAGCAAGGGTTTATTTATTATTCCAGGTCAACAAGGCTAATTATAAACAAGTTGACTAACAAATAGCCTAGCAAAATGTCAGAAATTAGAAGCAGGAACATAGCCTATCTATACTGAACAAAAATATAAACGCAACATGTAATGTGTTGCGCTGCATGAGGCAAATGGTGGTCACACCAGATAATGACTGGTTTTCTGATCAACGCCTCTACCTTTTAAGGTATCCATGACCAACAGACGCATATACACTACCGTTCAAAAGTTTTAGGTCACTTAGAAATGTCATTGTTTTCGAAAGAAAAGCAAAACAAATTCCATTAAAATAACGGCAAATTGATCAGAAATACAGTGTAGACATTGTTCATGTTGTAAATGGCTATTGTAGCTGGAAACGGCTGAATTTTTATGGAATATCTACATAGGCGTACAGAGGCCCATTATCAGCAACCATCAGTCCTGTGTTCCAATGGCACGTTGTGTTTGCTAATCCAAGTTTATCATTTTAAAAGGCTAATTGATCATTAGAAAGCCCTTTTGCAATTATGTTAGCACAGCTGAAAACTGTTGTGCTGATTAAAGAAGCAATAACACTGCCCTTCTTGAGACTAGTTGAGTATCTGGAGCATCAGAAATTGTGGGTATGATTACAGGCTCAAAATGGCCAGAAACAAAGAACTTCTTCTGAAACTCGTCAGTCTATTCTCGTTCTGAGAAATGAAGGCTATTCCATGCGAGAAATTTCCAAGAAACTGAAGATCTCGTACAACGCTGTGTACTACTCCCTTCACAGAACAGCGCAAACAGGCTATAACCAGAATAGAAAGCGGAGTGGGAGGCCCCGGTGCACAACTGAGCAAGAGGACAAATACATTAGAGTGTCTAGTTTGAGAAACAGACGCCTCACAGGTCCTCAACTGGCAGCTTCATTAAATAGTACCCGCAAAACACCAGTCTCAACGTCAACACTGAAGAGGCGACTCCGGGATGCTGACCTTCTAGGCAGAGTTGCAAAGAAAAAGCCATATATCTGACTGGCCAATAAAAATAAAAGATGAAGATGGGCAGTCTGAGATATGGCTTTCTTTTCGAAGTGACCCCAACCTATTGAACGGTACTGTATGTATGCCCAGTCATGTGAAATCCATAGATTAGGGCCTAATGAATTTATTTCATTTGACTGATTTTCTTATATGAACTGTAACTCAGTAAAATCTTTGAAATTGTTGCATGTTGCGTTTATATTTTTGTTCAGTGTCAATTAGGTTAAAAAAATAATATCCTGTACCCCCTGTAAAGAAAATATCTGCCATCTCTGACTGTACAGTGCATTTTCTATAATAGCGGGTTAGGGTCGGGTGCGGGCATCAGATTTTCACTTTATCACATATAGTCGGGCAGTTGCAGATGGGTTATTAGCAATTACGGTCAGGTGCGGGTGAACAAACAGCTGACCCGCGCATCACTAACACACACACACAAACATACATTCTATACTACTGATTACAGAGAGGGAGAAAGAGAGCGAGATGTTTTATTGTAGACAGAGATGGTTAGAGAGAGAGAGAGAGAGAGAGAGAGAGAGAGAGAGAGAGAGAGAGAGAGAGAGAGAGAGAGAGAGAGAGAGAGAGAGAGAGAGAGAGAGAGAGAGAGAAAGCACAATCACCTGGAGTTAAATTTTGCAGCAGCAGAGTCCTGGGCTGCGTTCCAAATGGTACCCTATCCCCTATATAGTGCACTACCTTTGACCAGAGTCCTATGGGCCCTGGTCAAAAGTAGTGCACTACATAGGGAATAAGGTGCTATTTGGGACGTAAAAAGAGAGTCCTGGAGTCTTGCAGTAGCAGCTCCATGTAAAGGGCATCTCCTCCTTTTTTGATGTTTTATAAATATTGAATAGACGCTTCTTACTAATGAAGCAGTTCAATGCAGCATTTCTGAGGATAAAAATGAGGTTTTACGGGAAAATTAAATTGGAGAGATTAATAAATGCTTTTCCTTGAAACTACTGTGCTGATCCATCCATGACTGACTCGATTCTACCTTACCCCTCTCCTCATCTCCAGCCCCTCTCTCATCTCTCTCTTTATCTGATCATCCCTTCCTTCCCCCATTAACCTGCTCTGGGTATAAATAGAGCGAAACAGGTGAAAGAATAGAGGAGGGGAAGAGAGAGGGGAAGAGAGAGGGGAAGAATGGGACATTGTATGGAGGGATGGAGTGAGTAAGAGAAGGGGGAGGAGAGGACATGATGTAAAGATGAAAGGATAGACAAAGAGGAGGGGAGATGAATGATGAGGAGGGGAGATGAATGATGAGGAGGGGAGATGAATGATGAGGAGGGGAGATGAATGATGAGGAGGGGAGATGAATGATGAGGAGGGGAGATGAATGATGAGGAGGGGAGATGAATGATGAGGAGGGGAGATGAATGATGAGAAGGGGAGATGAATGATGAGAAGGGGAGATGAATGATGAGAAAGGGAGATGAATGATGAGAAGGGGAGATGAATGATGAGGAGAGGAGATGAATGATGAGGAGGGGAGATGAATGATGAGAAGGGGAGATGAATGATGAGAAGGGGAGATTAATGATGAGGAGGGGAGATGAATGATGAGGAGGGGAGATTAATGATGAGGAGGGGAGATGAATGATGAGGAGGGGAGATGAATGATGAAGAGGGGAGATTAATGATGAGGAGGGGAGATGAATGATGAAGAGGGCCAAAACATACATATTTGATTGACGGAGCGAGGGAGAGGAGAGGAGAGGAGAGGAGAGGAGAGGAGGAGAGGGCAGGATGATATTGAGGGAAGGAGAGGAGAGGGCAGGATGATATTGAGGGAAGGAGAGGAGAGGGCAGGATGATATTGAGGGAAGGAGAGGAGAGGGCAGGATGATATGAGGGAAGGAGAGGAGAGGGCAGGATGATATGAGGGAAGGAGAGGAGAGGGCAGGATGATATTGAGGGAAGGAGAGGAGAGGGCAGGATGATAATGAGGGAATCGACAGAGAGATTAAGATTTATTGAGGGGAGTGACGCGAGTCCTGCCACTGGCTGCCTGCTCCACACTGAATGTCACCGACGTATGTATGTATCCCCTATGGTGCCTAGTGCCTACTAGGGTCAGGATACATTAGTCAGTGCTGTTACCCTACTGAGGTAGACCAGCTGTGGATGGATACACTGACATTGCCGTAACCCTGTGCTTAACAGGCCCACAACCACACTGTCACTGCTGCTTACTGTCTTTCAGTAAACAGGATGTAATTCCCATTGCATATCATTCCCGTAACTCAGCGGCACTAAACAGGCTGATGACATTTTGTCATTCCCATAACTGTGCTGCACTAAAGACTAAACAGGCTAAGAGACCAGACATGTCACTGCCACATCACATATCTCCATACATTAATTGGCTGCCTGGCGGCCCTGCAGATAGCAAAAGGCCAAGGGATACATTATCGTAAATACAGCACTAAACAGGTTGATAGAAAGTCATTCCAGTAACCCTGCTGTCCTAAACCTGTCTCATACCTCCTATAGGCTCTAGTGTATGTGCTGACCTGCAGAGGGGAAAATGCCAAGGGATACATTCTATAATGTAATCTCTATTCAACATAATCTGATTATGTCATCCATAGAAGGGCCTGAATGTATGGATGCGTCCCAAATGGCAACCCATTCCCTATATAGTTCACTACTTTTGACCTGAGCCCTATGGGTCCTGGTCAAAAGTAGTAAACTACATAGGGAATATGGTACCATTTGCGACACAACCTTTGTATGTCAGTCTGTTATTATATAAATGTAATGTGTCACTGCTGCTTGCATGAGCGAATGATTGTGAATAAAAAGCGTACACATTATGAGTTCTCTCTTTGTATTTGAGTGAGTGCAGTTGTGTATGCACTAAGACCACACTCAACTAGCTGTATAGGGCCATTCGAAAACAAGAAAATGCTCATCCAGAGGCGGCGCTCCTAGTGGCCGCTGATTTAATGCAGGAAAACAGAAATCCGTTTAACCTAATTTCTACCAGCATGTCACCTGTGCAACTAGAGGAGACAAAACTCTAGACCACCTTTACTCGACACACAGAGACGCATACAAAGCTCTGCCTCGCCCTCCATTTGGCAAATCTGACCATAACGGTATCCTCCTGATTCCTGCTTACAGCAAAAACTCAAGCAGGAAGTACCAATGACGTGCTCAATTCGGAAGTGGGTCCGATGAACAAGATGCTAAACTACAGGACTGTTTCACAGCACAACAGGTGTGGATTTACAGTGAAATGCTTACGTACGGGCCTTTCCCAACAATACAGAGAAAGAAAACAGAGAAATAATAAAGTAAAACACGTAATAATAAAAGTAATAATAGATTCACAATGAGTAACAATAACTTGGCTATATAAAAGGGGTGAGGGTACCGAGTCGATGTGCAAGGTAATTATGAGGTAGACATGTACATACTTTAGATAATCAGTCAGGCAAGTTATGATATCTACTAGTAAATGCTAAGGCAGGAATGGATATGCAAACCAGGAATTTAAAAAGTTCAAAGTCTTGGTTGAATATTTTCCGTGCTGAATTCAGTCATCATGGAATAGGCTAACTGGAAAATCGGACATTTCCTCTAGGCTCTTTGGTCCTTGAAAAGTAATTGAAGTTATGGTGGCCGATTTAGAAGTTCTACAGCTCCAATAGAATTATTTTGTGATTTCATTTCTGATCAGTTTTTATGACAGATGTAGTCGCTTTCATTTGTTTCCCGCCGTTTCAATTGAACGGTGTTGCGCTTGTTGCGGTAAAACCATGTGCGGTTATTATGAGCAAGAAAGACATCGAGTGTTGGCTTCAACTTTCTTTTCCATACAAAGCGTTCCATTACAAAGGAAACAGCGTAATTGGTTGCTTTCTCGTTTTAAAACATGATACAATAACTCTTCAATATCTGAAATGGCGAGACTGACCAGCTACCACATGGACAGACTTCATTAGTGTGTTTGTGTGGGGGGAATGCTGTCTATTTAGTCAGGCCCACATTATTCTGACATATATTAGAATGTAAAAATTGTGAACGTCTATGCCCTTGGGTAGGCCTATATCAAAAAAATATATATTCTTAGTGGTAATGCATACTTATTTGCATACATTTTGGGGGGAGTTTTTTTTCTATAAGCTATTACAACAACTAAGTGTAAAATGTGGGTCCTTAAATTACAAATAAGTGCTTGAAAAAGTCCTTGAATTTTACATGCCAATGTCTGTATGAACGCTGTATATGCTACTTGCTCAGCCCACAAATGAAAGACAAAATCACATGCTATTGAAATTATGCATGTATCATTCACTTTCCTGTCAGATCTTGACCCTGGACAGTATTTTTTTCATTCGAGCCAGTAGCTTTCATTTGGCACTGGCCCAATGAGCTACTGGCATATATTTACCCGAATGTCGAGCCCTGTGGTGTGCGTAGGGGCTATATGTCTACCACTTTGTGTAGCCTAAACATTTTAATGTATACTGAACAAAAATATAAACGCAACAATTAACGATTTTACTGAGTTACAGTTCATACAAGGAAATCAGTCAATTGAAATAAATTCATTAGGCCCTAATCTATGGATTTCACATGACTGGGCAGGGGCACAGCCATGGGTGGGCCTGGGAGGGCATAGGCCCACCAACTTGGGAGCCAGGCCCAGCCAATCAGAAGGAGTTTTTCCCCACAAAAGTGCTTTATTACAGACAGAAATACTCCTCAGTTTCATCAGCTGTCCGGGTGGCTGGTCTCAGACGATCCCGCAGGTGAAGAAGCCAGATGTGAAGGTCCTGGGCTGGCGTGGTTACACGTGGTTTGCGGTTGTGAGGCCGGTTGGATGTACTGCCATATTCTTTAAAACGATGGAGGCGGATTATGGTAGAGAAATTAACATTAAATTCTCTGGCATCAGCTCTGGTGGACATTCTTACAGTCAACATGCCAATTGCACATTCCCTCAAAACTTGAGATATCTGTGGCATTGTGTTGTGTGACAACTGCACATTTTAGAGTGGCCTTTTATTGTCCCCAGCACAAGGTGCACCTGTGTGATCATGCTGTTTAATCAGCTTCTTGATATGCCACACCTGTCAGGTGGATGAATTATCTTGGCAAAGGAGAAATGCTCACTAACAGGGATGTAAACAAATTTGTGCACAAAATTTGAGAGATGTTTTTTTATGCATATGGAAAATGTATGGGGTCTTTTATTTCCGCTCATGAAACATGGGACCAACACTTTACATATATTTTTTTGTTCAGTATAGATGGAAGGCAATTAAAAGGTAAATGAAATGTAGCTTATGCCTACCTTGCAGAATCATGATTATTTGCATCAATCCAGTGGCCATTTAACTCCATCACAAGGGCACTACAGAAACACCTCTAGACAAACATAACTGTCTGGCTGGTGCACATCTGAATTAAAGGGTAACTACACAAAAAAATCTAAATGTAGCAGATTTTTCCCAGAACTAACAAATGGTCCTCTGATGTGGTTTAACCATTGTTGTTGACTTAGAACATCCAATTTTGTTTTGTTTTTATTTAAAAAGTGTAATTTTGAGAGCAAAACCCTGAATAAACTGGATCAGTCCTTCTCCCCACCTTTTTGTTGTTTTTTGGTTTCAAGTATAGTTTTTTCAAATTCTGCCCACTAGAGGATTTTGCTGAAAAGAACACATGGTACTTTAAAATCTGAAATAAATACATTTTGCACTTTATTTTTGCCTTTTGTCATTATTATCCTGGTTCTGTGTGGAATGCAGGCACATTATGGGACACAGGCCAGGTCATTATCAATTCTCATTTTGGTTTTATAAAAATAAATTGGTGCAACCAAATCATGTGCTGGTGCCACCAACTGAAAAAGTGTAGAACCCTGCAAAGTCTCTGCAGCATCAAGTCAGAAGGAAACATAATCTCCTTAACTACAGTGTCCAGCTCAGTGCTCAACTCCTGAATGCCATAGTTAGCGGCTCAAAGAGATACTGGACTCTCACCACATTAGTCATGTTAAATGAAAAACTCATTATATACAGTACAACTAAAGCCTATCTGACTGACTGTGACCTCGTCCTACTTCCCCCATCCATAACGCCATTGTTGTGACGTTTAGTAATAATAATAAACAGTGGCTTTACTAAGCTGTGTGTGTGTGTGTGTGTGCGCGTGCGTGTGTGTGTGTCAGGGTGATTCAAAGCAGAGGAATGAAGCAACAGAGAACAACAGGAGAAAAAGGCCAGAGTTAAAAAGGGCTGCCTCGCTCTTTACAGCAATTAACCACACTCACTCACTCACTAGTCTGATCAATAAGAGCAGAGTCAGAGTAGACTGGCATCATGGGGTGGAGAAGACAGACCAGTGGGTAAGGTGGCAGACTGGCATCATGGGGTGGAGAAGACAGACCAGTGGGTAAGGTGGCAGACTGGCATCATGGGGTGGAGAAGACAGACCAGTGGGTAAGGTGGCAGACTGGCATCATGGGGTGGAGAAGACAGACCAGTGGGTAAGGTGGCAGACTGGCATCATGGGGTGGAGAAGACAGACCAGTGGGTAAGGTGGCAGACTGGCATCATGGGATGGAGAAGACAGACCAGTGGGTAAGGTGGCAGACTAGCATCATGGGGTGGAGAAGACAGACCAGTGGGTAAGGTGGCAGACTGGCATCATGGGGTGGAGAAGACAGACCAGTGGGTAAGGTGGCAGACTGGCATCATGGGATGGAGAAGACAGACCAGTGGGTAAGGTGGCAGACTGGCATCATGGGGTGGAGAAGACAGACCAGTGGGTAAGGTGGCAGACTGGCATCATGGGGTGGAGAAGACAGACCAGTGGGTAAGGTGGCAGACTGGCATCATGGGGTGGAGAAGACAGACCAGTGGGTAAGGTGGCAGACTGGCATCATGGGGTGGAGAAGACAGACCAGTGGGTAAGGTGGCAGACTGGCATCATGGGATGGAGAAGACAGACCAGTGGGTAAGGTGGCAGACTGGCATCATGGGATGGAGAAGACAGACCAGTGGGTAAGGTGGCAGACTAGCATCATGGGGTGGAGAAGACAGACCAGTGGGTAAGGTGGCAGACTGGCATCATTGGATGGAGAAGACAGACCAGTGGGTAAGGTGGCAGACTGGCATCATGGGGTGGAGAAGACAGACCAGTGGGTAAGGTGGCAGACTGGCATCATGGGGTGGAGAAGACAGACCAGTGGGTAAGGTGGCAGACTGGCATCATGGGGTGGAGAAGACAGACCAGTGGGTAAGGTGGCTTTCTATCCTTCTTTCCTTGCTTAAATCGCTCCTTCCCTCTTCCCTCCTCCCCTCCCACGTGCTGAAGTCACAGAGAGGAGTATGACTCATTACTACTCAACACACTGAATCACAATTAAATAATTTGCACACTCCAGCCACCACATCCTCCCTCCCACGTGCACGCACGCACGCACGCACGCACGCACGCACGCACGCACGCTTCCTGTATGGAGAGAAGTCAGCTCATTGGGTTGGAGGATGTAGATTAAGGCTGGCTGAGGATTTTGACCCTGATGCTCTTTTTATTGTTTCTCTCTGTCCTCACTGGGCTCAGGGAGAGTGCTGCAGTCTTCCTCTGCAAACCGCTGTCACTGTGTGTGTGTGTGTGTGTGTGTAACCTACGAGGCCAGAGCTGCCACCCTGCTGTCGAGAGAGAGCACAAGAGAGGGAGGGAGGGAGCGAGAAATAGAGAGAGGAAGAAAGAGAGAGAGAGAAAGGGGGGAGAGAGAGAGAGAGAGAGAAAGAGGGGGAGAGAGAGGGGAAAAGAGAGAAACAGAAAGAAAGAGATAGCATGTCTCCATACATGCACATCGTTACAACACTGTATATAGCCATAATGACATTTGAAATGTCTCTATTCCTCTGGAACTGGAGTGTAATGTCTACTGTTCATTTTATATTGTTTATTTCACTTTTGTTTATTATCTACTTCACTTGCTTTGGTAATGTTAAGATACGTTTCCCATTACAATAAAGCCCTTTGAATTGAATAGAGAGAGAGAGAGCGAGAAATAGAGAGATTGTGTGTGGAGGGAGGGAGGGAGGGAGGCAGGCAAGGAGGGAGGCAGAGCGGAGGGAGGCAGAGCAGAGGCACTCACGCGATAGCGTGCGCATGATCCAGCACAGCTCCATTCACATCCTAATGGACTTATCACACCTCTGATCCATCCCCGCCCGCCCGCCCGCTCCCAGGAGCCAAGGGGACGCTCTTACTCCCTCTCTCTTTCTCCCTATCAGTCTCTCTCTCTCTCTCCTTCACTCTCTTGCGCTCTTCCTCTCTCTATCACTCAGTCAGGAACTCCACCAGGGCAGGGGAGATGGAAGACGGGAGCCTGCAAGGGCCAGACTCCAGTACTCAACCTCTCACACACACACACTGCACCACAAAGTAGTGACCACTCTGGACAGCAGATATGTACAGTACTACTGATAGGCTGTATGCCAATGAAACTTCATTCAGAGTTGTGTGTGTGTGTGTGTGTGTGTGTGTGTGTCACATGCTCACTCTATCAATCAGTCACAAAGATTTGATTCAGATCATATTCCTACGGAGACATGCTATTTATCCCCAAAGACATGTGTCTGTGAAAGCTCACACTCAGCACTACAGAGACACTCAAAGCTGGCCCCAGGGGGCATTCTAGAACATCTTCCAACCACCAACACAAACACTGATGTAGCACTGAGCGTCTGTATGTCTGTAGGGCCATAGAGCTAGTATCCAGGCATGCATGCAGACAGACAGACAGACAGGGCCAGCGAAGAGTAACTCTAAGTGCTCTAAAATACTATCATGTCATGAAGAGATGCTCTGTGGCATTATACATGTATGAATGAGGCATGTAGTGCCTGAAAAGCATTGTCCGACCCCATGGGCACTGCAGACTGAATCCCACCCTACTGCAGCATACACTTGATAGCATACCAGCACAGTCAGAACCCTTGGGAGCCACAGGCCAGGGCCAGGCATGTTAGGGTCTCAGCCAGTCTGACAGTCAGGCTACAAGCCCCTGCAGCTCCTCCAGCTCTCTGGGAGCTCATTACGTTTGACTAATGGTCACAGCAACACCAGTACCCCATATCCCTCTCCACCCCCCATACAGTAAGTCCCCCAGCCAGCTGTGTCTATTCCCAGTTAAGGCAAGTCTCTCTCTATACGGAACAGCACAGGGGCTGGGACCAGACGCTATGGACTCAGGTGAGCTGCAGGCAGCATTTACATTTTACTCATTTAGCAGATGCTCTTATCCAGAGCGACTTACAGGAGCAATTAGGGTTGTTAAGTGCCTTGCTCAAGTGCACAATGACAGATTTCTCACCTAGTCGGCTCTGGGATTCGAACCAGCAACCGGTTAAGAGCGCAGGTTACTGGCCCAATCCTCTTAACTGCTAGTCTTCTAAAGGGAAGATAGACCAACCAAGGCACCCAGCAGCCAACACAAGACCAACATTAATCCATAGAAGCATGATCAGTGAGCTTCAATCCAATGAAAGATAGGCTATAAAAATGCCCCACCAGATGGAAATGAAAACTATAGGTGATGTGTTGTTGTGTGGATGTATCAGAGTGTGGCAAACCTCACTTCACTTCAAACATTGATCAAATAGAGCTAGGCCACAGTAGGCTTTATGACAAAGCACTACTATATAATGCTTCTTCAGGAGGCCCCCTGGTACTATTGACTGACCTTAGTGACAAAACAATATGCCATCAGATCCTGTTAGACCATGTAAGGTTGGTTGACTCCCGGTAAAACTCACTGTAGTGTGGGACTTGGCAGTAATGGAGGCAACTCGGTGACACAGCTCTCTGTAATTCCTAAAAGGCTGGCATCATCAAATCAAAGTTTATTGGTCGCGTAAACAGTTTAGCAGACGTAATAGCGGGTGCAGCGAAATTCTTATGTTACTAACTCCTAACAATGCAGTAAAATGTCAAACAAGTATACAAATAATCAAAAATGTAAAAAGAAAAAATAATAATATTGAAATGTCGGAACATTTAACAACCCAAATAACACTCTATACGTATATACATCGGATTAATTTACATAAGATATACTAACAATGATATGTACAGCAGTAGATATATTAGAGTGAGCTATGTCAAGAATCCAATACAGTGTAACTAAAATGCAAAGTAGTAGAAATTTTAGAATGAACGAGAATGCAGTATTAAAATACACAGTACAAATGCCATGGCAAAATGATTAGAATTGTTGGAAATTTGCTTCCGGACCAATGTCCAGAATCTAAATATACTGTATATGAATGGTGTGTATAGACAGTATGTGAATAGAAAAAGTGTGTACAGCAGTAGTTATATAGGATGAGCCATGACTAGAATACAGTATATACAGTGCCTTCGGAAAGTATTCAGACCCCTTGACTTTTTCCACATTTTGATAAGTTAGAGCCTTATTCTAAAATGGATTAAATTAAATAAAAAACTCTGCCATCTACACACAATAACCCCATAATCACAAAGCGAAAACACGTTTTTAGAAATGTTTGCAATTTTATAAAAAATCTAAAAAAGAAATACCTTATTTACATAAGTATTCAGACCCTTTGCTATGAGACTCGAAATTGAGCTCAGGTACATCCTGTTTCCATTGATCATCCTTGAGATATTTCTACAACTTCATTGGAGCCCACCTGTGGTAAATTCAATTGATTGGACATGATTTGGAAAGGCACACACCTGTCAATATAAGGTCCCACAGTTGACAGTGCATGTCAGAGCAAAAACCAAGCTGTGAAGTCGAAGGAATTGTCCTTAGAGCTCTGAGACAGGATTGTATCGAGGCACAGATCTGGGGAAGGGTACCAAAACATTTCTGCATCATTGAAGGTCACCAAGAACACAGTGGCCTCCATCATTCTTAAATGGAAGAAGTTTGGAACCACCAAGACTCTTCCTAGAGCTGGCCGCCCGGCCAAACTGAGCAATTGGGGGAGAGGGGCCTTGGTCAAGGAGGTGACCAAGAACCCAATGGTCCCTCTGACAGAGCTCTAGAGTTCCTCTGTGGAGATGGGAGAACCTTCCCGAAGGACAACCATCTCTGCAGCACTCCACCAATCAGGCCTTTATGGTAGAGTGGCCATACGGAAGCCACTCCTCAGTAAAAGGCACATGACAGCACACTTGGAGTTTGCCAAAAGGCACCTAAAGACTCTCAGACCATGAGAAACAAGATTCTCTGGTCTGATGAAACCAAGATTGAACTCTTTGGCCTGAATGCCAAGCGTCACATCTGGAGGGAACCTGGCACCATCCCTACGGTGAAGCATGGTGGTGGCAACGTCATGCTGTGGGGATGTTTTTCAGCGGTAGAGACTGGGAGACTAGTCAGGATCGAGGGAAAGATGAACGGAGCAAAGTATAGAGAGATCCTTGATGAAAACCTGCTCCAGAACACTCAGGACCTCAGACTGAGGCGAAGGTTCACCTTCCAACAGGACAACAACCCTAAGCACACAGCCAAGACAACGCAGGAGTGGCTTCGGGACAAGTCTCTGAATGTCCTTGAGTGGCCCAGGCAGAGTCTGGACTTGAACCCGATTGAACATCTCTGGAGAGACCTGAAAATAGCTGTGCAGCAACGCTCCCCATCCAACCTGACAGAACTTGAGAGGATCTGCAGAGAAGAATGGGAGAAACTCCCCAAATACAGGTGGGCCAAGCTTGTAGCGTCATACCCAAGAAAACTCGATGCTGTAATCACTGCCAAAGGTGCTTCAACAAAGTACTGAGTAAAAGGTCTGAATACTTATGTAAATATACATTTGCAAACATTTCTAAAAACGTGTTTTTACTTTGTCATTATGGGGTAGTGTGTGTAGATTGATGAGGCAAAACGTTTTTTAAATCAATTTTAGAATAAGGCTGTAACGTAACAAAATGTGGAAAACGTAAAGGGGTCTGAATACTTTCCTAAGGCACTGTACATATAAAGTGGGTAAAACAGTATGTAAACATTATTTAAAGTAAAGTGACCAGTGTTCAATGTCTCTATGGGGCATGAGTTCCAGATTGAATTAGCTGCCTGCCGGTGTGCCTTCCTCCTCTGCCAGCCAGGGCTTATAGGTGTTACAGATACAACCCAACAAAGTTCTTTAGAGAGGTTTTACACAATAATTACAGATTTGTTGAGTGTCCAAACCGACAAGATGCCACACAGGTGTCACTATCAACATGTCCCCTCACCTCATCAACACGTTCAAACTTTCATTGCTGGCAGACAGACTTGGGTTGGTTGTTCAAGTTCATTTGTCTGAAAAGTTTCAACAGGCTAATAGTCTTTGCAAAAGGTTGAATACAGACAAAACCCTTCTGCTCTTTACACACATAGGAGATATGGTGATTTCTACACGCAACTGAGGCTGTTATGCAAAGGCAGTTTAGGGGGAGAGAAAGCAGAGCCTGAGTATGTAGCGTTGCCTTGCATGGCATAGCATCAGCAGCGTGGTTGGGATCAGTGCTTTGAACAGCACAGAGACAGGGGCTGTCAGGCAGACGCTCTACTCTGCTCTGACATGCTCTGCTCATCCTGGAAGAATCTTTGATGCCAGCCGCAGCTCCTTTAGATGGAAAGGTTTTTATTTTCTGTTTCTCACCCCAAGTTTTTCTTCTTCTTTTGTTTATCAAAGATAATACCGTCACAAAATTCGAAGTAACTCAGACACACTGCATCTTTACTCGCTGGACTATAGGAGGCTAGATGTAAAAGCTGACTGACAGACAGACAGACCGGCTGAACAGGACAGACAGATCGGACAGGACAGACAGACAGATCGGGTGATGCACAGATAAAAAGGACAAACCGACAGACAGACAGCAGACTGATCGGCTGGACAGGACAGACAGACAGACAGCACAATTTCTTAGGCTACTACTAAAAGTCCCATCACATACTGCATATCCCTAACCAACACAAACGAAACACACCACTCACCTCAGCTTAAACACACACACACACAAGGACAATAGGCTCTATGCACGCATCACTTCCGCATTGGCGTAAGGATGCTTGGGCATTCCCGGTTACCGGAAAAAAACAGACAGTGACAGTAGACCGTTATGATGGCAGAGATGAAGTTTACAAGGTGTTTGCTGGAGTTGCCTAAAGTATCTGTTAATGATATGCGGAGGGTCGTCTGGACATCCAGTACGACACCACGTAGCAAACTGGATAAAGGCTTAAAATTTTACGTTTCTTCTTTTCTTTGCAACTTTGAAGGTAATATGCTAACGCTAGGTAGCCTGAGCTAGAAGCCTTGCTTTGGCGTTTTAAGTCATGACTCCGTCCTGCTTCAGGTTAATCATGCTTTAAATAAAGTTTAATCATGTGTATATACCTCTCACTTCATGTGTTTGTACTTTTATGAAAGTATCAGGTAAAAACAGGGCTACAAATGAGATCTCTGTGAGAGCCCACTGCTACCGCTCAATGAAGAAACTAAAGCCACCACACCAGCTGAGAGTAGGACTAGATTAAGTGACACGTTCAAAGTTCTGTTGAACTTGTTCAAGGTTCCGTTCAACACATGTTTTACTCGTTTAATGTTACCACAGCTTTGATTGCCATTGCTAAGAGAACACTTTAGAACTTTAGTGGTTTTCACGATAGCTGAACAGTGGTAGCCTAACACAGACCAGGGTAGCTGAGTGGGAATTGCCATGCTTTGTTGTTGGGTCTGTTGTAAACAAATTGGAGTTTGGTTTGAAATGTAAACAATAATGAGATTACTACTTTTTCCTGACTTGATGACTGCAATGACAGTAACATATTCCACTCAGCTATTCTTCAAACTGCTGATGTTCTACTCAAAACGGTCCTGTCATCTTTACTTCTTTCTATAACATATGGCCCAACTTCCTTGCTTTTGTACTTGATGTTTCTACTTTTCAAGAGGAATTAGGAGCAACACCTTCACTCTACTGTTGTTATTAGTACTAGGCTACAATGTTGCACCGCTCACCTACTGCTCTGCCAATACTGTTTGAAGGTAGGTAAATGGCACAAGACAATAGGTAAGTGGTGGGGGACAGTATAGCCAAGTGGTGCAAGACAGTAGGAAAGTGATGCAGAAAGCACAAAAGTGACACGAGACAGTAAATAAGTTGCTTACACAAGTAAAAAGTAGAAAGAACAAGTTTTGCTCCTACTCCTGCTGCTGTAGACCCTCGTCTTTCAAAACCCATTAAATAATGCTTCTGTGTATTTCAGATGACATTGCGTGATTCACAGCCAGTTGTGCTTGTTAAAAGCTACTGTTCCTGGGTGTGGGATATGCAATCATTTGGTTGCGTTACTATATCAGACTGCCCATTACTCTGAATGTGGCATGTCTGTCGTCCCTCCTGTACTTTCGTGCACTGAAACAGAGCAGAAGTGGCATAAACCACGAACAATGGTTTGTATCATTTCAATACCAGACAGTTGTGTCACATGCATACTAGCATCTCTCCTAATACCATCTCATAAATAAATAGGGAGTGAAGCCAGGACCTGTGGATGCCATGGTTGTAGTGAAGCCCAAACCAGATGCTACTCCGGCAAGCGGAATTAGGTATGCAGAGTCCAATTAAATAGGCAGACTACAATGTGTTGCGAAATAAATGTTATTAATCGCTGTTAGATTCTGGTGTATTTCTAGTGAACCCTTTACTTTTCCTGATATTGTTATTCCAGATCTACACTTTACAAGGGCTACAGCGGTGAGCTACCAGACCCATCAACCCTCAACCCACTACCTGCCTATGCTGACATGTTACATTTCTATATGTTAAGTGTCCATACACAACATTAAATTGCAAGCATGTTAGCATCCTTATTGACAGTTATACAACATCTTAGAACATTTGGCACTAAGGTCAGGAACTGGACCACGCACACGTCAGTCCTTTTGCTTACTGCTCTTCTCACTATTTTAAAATACAATGAATGCGCTAGTAGATAGCCTAGATCTAGATAGTTTTAGATAGATACTTTACTCATCCCGAGGGAAATTCAAGGTTTCCAGTAGCTTACAACAACACACGCAACATTTAAACAGATAATAATACTAATCATTGTTGACAGCTCAAATACAGAGGCCTATATATTAAACACATTGGACATTTTAATTTATATCTTGTGAAAAACCTTATGTCATCATCAGATCCAGCAAACCGCTCCAAGCAGAACTTGCTGCTGATAGTTATCTCCTCAATTTGATTTCGGAGCCTTGCTATCTCTACACTAAGTTCTTCATTGTGGTCAAGGGACATATCCAGCGCAGCAGGTGCAGTACTGTTGCAGTAGTCATGGTCAGGACGACAGTCCAATTCCACAGACGGATCATTCATGGTTTCTGTGTTGGGACGCTCGGTCCTTTGCCAAACTCCGGGCCGCGGGGCTGGAAGACTGAAATTGTTCCATTGAAACAGCACTGGAACAGCTCCCTTCTTCAGACGTCTGCGCCCAGCTGGAGTCGGAGGCTCTATCACATCTTCACTTAGAAAGTGTTGGCTGCAGACTCGTGTGTTTGTTGTAAGAAAGTTGACTTGTCGAATGTTAATCACCCACCGTTTATGTAATTCACTGTCTTTGGGAAAAGTAAAAAAACTAACAGAAGAATTGCATCTGGCAGACACTGTACATTGTGGCACACAGCAGTGATGGCTGGAAGAGCTGTCATCCCGTTTTTGAAAGGACACTTTCGTACGTTTACACGTCATCGTGTTATACAGTGAGGGAAAAAAAGTATTTGATCCCCTGCTGATTTTGTACGTTTGCCCACTGACAAAGAAATGATCAGTCTATAATTTTAATGGTAGGTTTATTTGAACAGTGAGAGACAGAATAACAACAACAAAAATCCTGAAAAACACATGTCAAAAATGTTATAAATTGATTTGCATTTTAATGAGGGAAATAAGTATTTGACCCCCTCTCAATCAGAAAGATTTCTGGCTCCCAGGTGTCTTTTATACAGGTAACGAGCTGAGATTAGGAGCACACTCTTAAAGGGAGTGCTCCTAATCTCAGTTTGTTACCTGTATAAAAGACACCTGTCCACAGAAGCAATCAATCAATCAGATTCCAAACTCTCCACCATGGCTAAGACCAAAGAGCTCTCCAAGGATGTCAGGGACAAGATTGTAGACCTACACAAGGCTGGAATGGGCTACAAGACCATCGCCAAGCAGCTTGGTGAGAAGGTGACAACAGTTGGTGCGATTATTCGCAAATGGAAGAAACACAAAATAACTGTCAATCTCCATCGGCCTGGGGCTCCATGCAAGATCTCACCTCGTGGAGTTGCAATGATCATGAGAACGGTGAGGAATCAGCCCAGAACTACACGGGAGGATCTTGTCAATGATCTCAAGGCAGCTGGGACTATAGTCACCAAGAAAACAATTGGTAACACACTACGCCGTGAAGGACTGAAATCCTGCAGTGCCCGCAAGGTCCCCCTGCTCAAGAAAGCACATATACAGGGCCGTCTGAAGTTTGCCAATGAACATCTGAATGATTCAGAGGAGAACTGGGTGAAAGTGTTGTGGTCAGATAAGACCAAAATCAAGCTCTTTGGCATCAACTCAACTCGCCGTGTTTGGAGGAGGAGGAATGTTGCCTATGACCCCAAGAACACCATCCCCACCGTCAAACATGGAGGTGGAAACATTATGCTTTGGGGGTGTTTTTCTGCTAAGGGGACAGGACAACTTCACCGCATCAAAGGGACGATGGACGGGGCCATGTACCGTCAAATCTTGGGTGAGAACCTCCTTCCCTCAGCCAGGGCATTGAAAATGGGTCGTGGATGGGTATTCCAGTATGACAATGACCCAAAACACACAGTCAAGGCAACAAAGGAGTGGCTCAAGAAGAAGCACATTAAGGTCCTGGAGTAGCCTAGCCAATCTCCAGACCTTAATCCCATAGAAAATCTGTGGATGGAGCTGAAGGTTTGAGTTGCCAAACGTCAGCCTCGAAACCTTAATGACTTGGAGAAGATCTGCAAAGAGGAGTGGGACAAAATCCCTCCTGAGATGTGTGCAAACCTGGTGGCCAACTACAAGAAACGTCTGACCTCTGTGATTGCCAACAAGGGTTTTGCCACCAAGTACTAAGTCATGTTTTGGAGAGGCGTCAAATACTTATTTCCCTCATTAAAATGCAAATCAATTTATAACATTTTTAACATGCGTTTTTCTGGATTTTGTTGTTGTTATTCTGTCTCTCACTGTTCAAATAAACCTACCATTAAAATTATAGACTGATCATGTCTTTGTCAGTGGGCAAACGTACAAAATAAGCAGGGGATCAAATACTTTTTTCCCTCACTGTAAGTCAAGACGAAGTATTACAAGTAAAAACATTAACATAAACATTAAGATAAACAACAACAACGACGAAAATTAACCGTTTCGGATGTTTTTGACGACAAGCATTCAATGCTAGCATACGGTAGCACAGCATTCTACGATAACCGGAAGTTTACATCCATCCTGAGATTTAACCGGAAATAAGTAATGCTCGCCGGTGCATATCGCCTATTAGCATAGCTGCCACTACACACACACACACACACACACTTGACAAGGCTATTATCATAGCTGCCAGCCACTAGACACACAGCAGGAGTTGTGGTTTCACAACAACACAGGAGCTGTCTCTGGCACAGTTAAACACACTGATACTGTACTGTCTGGCTGGTAGGATATATGGTGCTTTTACCTGCCCAATACACACGGACGGGCCCAATAACACACGCACACACACTTTGAAATAATAAATCATAGTCATAGTAAATTCTTATTTTAAAACTCAGGCCGACTGTATCTGTCTAATTGTGAACATCCAGTAGTCTCTAATATTGGTCCAGACTATACCAATACAGTAACTTCAGAAGCCCCGCCCACACACACAGTTCTGACAGGCTCAGTTAGCCTGTTATACAAAAGGGTGAGAAAATGTGTAGTCTGCCACTGAACCCTTCCATTGCATTTCCCAGTGAGAGGCTTCACAGAGGGATTCCTGACATCTCTGTTTGAGGAAAGAGAATACCGGAGAGCAGGCAGGACCGATGGCATTTAATGTTGGGAGAAAATAGCCCTTTTAGCTAAGAGCTGGTGTTCACCTCTTCAACTAAGCCTGTCTCTAGACACTATCACAATCATTCACATTAGTCATCATCAACAGTAAAATACTGACAGTAGTAGTCAAAGTAGTAGCCTATATTAGTATTTGCTATTTGCATACAAAATCCACAATCTTAATAGCTCATAATAACTGCTGGACTCATTGGACTGGCTGAAGGTCAAAGGTAAAACAAATGTATTTCTGTCTCCCTGAAGCAGACATGTTGGGAGGAACTGTACTCCAGGGGTTGGGGGGGAGAGGTGGGCAGCATTCAGGTTTGCAAATGGTCAAGCACTGTTAATTTGCCACAGATAAGCATCTGCTTCAGCGAGATGTCATCAATAAAGCTGAAGAACCCTTCTCGACTGACACAAGGTAGGAGGAGTACCTATGCCTAATGGTGAACGCAGGCAAAATAGTGGTAGAGTTACATGTCATTGGGAAAACCCCTATGCCCCACCCATCGTATCACAATCAAAAAATTCCAGAGATATTGCTTGAACATACCTCTGCTCTGATACGCACCACATTTCAATGGACAGCGCCTACCCCGAATCTAGGGGGCGGGGTGGGGTCCTCGTGTGTGATAGGTCCTCCGCAGTAGTCAGATTGCTATGTCAAAACAGTGTGTGTGTGTGTGTGTGTGTGTGTGTGTGTGTGTGTGTGTGTGTGTGTGTGTGTGTGTGTGTGTGCGTGTCACGAAGCATGGCAGGCACGTCACTTCTGTGCACAGAGGCAGCAGAATGCCAATGTTGTCCAACGGAATCATCTTTTAGCTATTATTCTTGCCATAAAAAAAGGGTCCGGTGAGTGGGACAGGGATAGCGAGCTCACTAGCCAGATGCTTGCCTTGGATTTAAAAAAGCGATTATATTCCACGGCTGGGTATACGGACTACAGCTGCACCAAAATACAGCTACATTTTGTCATGCATCCAAATTAAATATATTTCAACAGTCATCTGTATTGTTTAGTGCGGCTATATATAACTAGCAATCGGAATCAATCCGAATGAAAATTAAAATTACATCGCAACTCTCCCACACTAAAACTGATGCAATCTATCTGAAATAATCGGCTATTTTCCAAATGAATAGCAATAATAACTTAGCAAACAACATCACTTAATTCGGTAATAGTATAGTTTAGCAATCATGCTGAAAATAGGCTAATGTAAGAATGAATTCTCATTCATGCAGATCTCATATTCGAGTCCGTCTGACATAATCTGTCTCGTGCTGCTCTGCTTTGCCAGGCTAGCTGCTTTTAGTTTGCCTACAATACATTAATTATTCAAATCAAATAACTGTTTTCAACACAGCGAGAAAATGCTGCATGTTGCACCTTCATGGATATATCGTGTATCTTGAGTATAAAACCACTGAAAGGATGAACATTTGTGAATATATACAGAGACAAACATCTGTAAATCACCAGCGGTACAGGAGTCGAGGAACACGGTCAAGCAGCGAGTAGAAGCAAGCTAAACGTTTGACAGGCTCGAGAAGCCGATGCAAGATAGCCACAGCTCAGCTAGCTAGCTGGCCATAACCAGGTGGAGAGCAAGACAGCATAAACAATCACATAAAATTAACACACAAGGTGGCAACAAACGTTTTAGACAGATTTGGAAATTACCCGTTAGAATTCCGACTCGTATTTGGTGGTCGTGGTTGGTTAAAATCATCCCTTCCGACGCCATGTTTCCCACCGCTCTCGCCAGTACTGAGGATCCAGATATAATCGATGGCAGAGCGCAAAGAACGAGGGGGAGTAGGAGGGTGGAGGAATAGCAGAGAATAAAAGGCAAAGTGAGAGAATTTACTCTGGCCAAAATCTGTCCTCGTGAGATAAGCCCTTTTTTGTATGGAGGTCTATAAGAGTGTCGAATTACGCAAGGCTTATTTGATTTAATAGATGTTATGTAATGTTTAGGCTGTTACAAATGTACTGATATAAGTGAATGCACGTGGTATTCCGGTAACATTAAGAAAAACTACTTAGTTGTGCCTGTTGTTCATACACGTATCTGGCCTCGCATTGGCTAGAATGGTCCCACCTGATCTCGCCTGCCTTCCATCGTTGAGGACAATATTCCCATTGTCAGAGCGGTTACTCGAATATCTTGACAATATAATAGATCATCTTTGGGAATATATGGGAGCCAGGCTAGAGAAGCCAAGCTCAGATCATGCAGAAACACGATGTTCATAGACACATTTATATTTAGAATCAACCCACTGTTCTTTACTGTGCGTGGGCAGTCAGAAATGACTATTTGTACAGATATGTAAATGCATGCATTCTTATGGAAACCCTTACAAGTAGGCTGTATCCAAAATGGGAGGTGCTTACAGGCCTACTGCCCATAATTTAATTACCTTAGTGGTCTCCTCTTTACATGTAAGTCTACTACTGTCTCTTCTAAGATGCCCAGGCTTTTATGGCACAGGCAGTAAGTCCTTGCTCTGTAACCACAACGTCGCTGGTTAAAGCTCTGTTCCAGCTGTTCACCCTCAATCGCTACATTGGTGGCACCTGTCCGTGTGGTGCCAGGATAACAACCGCTCCCTCAACGTGACCAAGACAAAGGAGATGATTGTGGACTACAGGAAAAAAAAGAGGACTGAGCACGCCCCCATTCTCATCGACGGGGCTGTAGTGGAACAGGTTGAGAGCTTCATGTTCCTTGGTGTCCACATCACCAACGAACTATCATGGTCCAAACACACCAAGACAGTCGTGAAGAGGGCACGACAAAGCCTATTCCCCCTCAGGAGACTGAAAAGATTTGGCATGGTTCCTCAGATCCTCAAAAAATTCTACAGCTGCACCATCGAGAGCATCCTGACTGGTTGCATCACCGCCTGGTATGGCAACTGCTTGGCCTCCGACCGCAAGGCACTACAGAGGGTAGTGCGTATGGCCCAGTACATCACTGGGGCCAAGCTTCCTGCCATCCAGGACCTCTATACCAGGCGGTGTCAGAGGAAGGCCCTCAAAATTGTCAAAGACTCCAGCCACCCTAGTCATAGACTGTTCTCTCTGCTACCGCACGGCAAGCGGTACCGGAGTGCCAAGTCTAGGTCCAAAAGACTTCTCAACAGCTTCTACCCCCAAGCCATAAGACTCCTGAACAGCTAATCATGGCTACCCGGACTATTTGCACTGCCCCCCCACCCCCACCCCCCACCCCATCTTTTTACGCTGCTGCTACTCTGTTAATTATTCATGCATAGTCACTTTAACTTTACCCACATGTACATATTACTTCAACTATCTCAACTAGCCGGTGCCCCCGCACATTGACTCTGCACCGGTAGCCCCCTGTATATATAGCCTCCCTACTGTTATTTTATTTTACTTCTGCTCTTTTTTTCTCAACACTCTTTTGTTGTTGTTTTATTTTACTTTTTCATTAAAAATAAATGCACTGTTGGTTAAGGGCTGTAAGTAAGCATTTCACTGTAATGTCTGCACCTGTTGTATTCGGCGCATGTGGCCAATAAAATTATATTTGATTTGATTTGATTTGAGAAGTGGGATAGTCTGAGTGGTTTTGGGGCGTTTGTGTGGGACACCTCTAAAACTGCTAAATAATAATAGATTCTAAATACTATTTGGTCACACTTTATTTGGATAGTCAGGATAGTCCATCTGTAGATGCTCTATAGATGGTCATGCTATCAACAAACTAGCTGTTGATAAGCAACTGATTGCTAAGGTTAGGGTTAGGTTAGAGTTAGGGCTAGGGTTAGGGTAAGGGTTAAGTTTAGGCTTAGGATAAGGATAAGGGTTAAGGTTAGGGCTAGGGTTAGGGTTAGTAGATAGTGTTACTGATTATCTGTAGATAGTCTGTAGAGCATCTACAGATGGACTATCCAAATGAACTCTTACCTACTATTTTATACCATGCTGTAATATAAAGTGCTACTGTAGTAGGATCAATGGACTCTCAGAAGAAAAATACAGCCATTAGTATGACCGCCTTGATGCTGCTGCCAAAAAAGAGGTAATTTAAGATGGGTTAACCTGATTACAGATCAGACCAGTGAGCCTCTATGGTGGCTGTTCCTGTTCAGGCCCCAGATCAACAGAGGGGACTAATGGAGACAGTCTGGAGAGAAGCCAGGAAGAGAAGGCTCCGGAGTCCTGCTTTCTTTCTGTCTGTCTGTCTTTCACACACACACACAAACACACACACGCACGCACTCACATTGCACAGAGAGAGAGAGAAAAAAAGTGAGAGAGAGACACGCACACACACACACACACAAACACACACATACTGTTTGGAGCCTGCCAAGAAACAGGGAATTATCATTCAGTATGACCAGCCAGACATATACTCCTGGTTCACAGGAACAAGGCCATCTATAGTCTTTGAAGTCACTATGCAACTTAAATGACAGAGTATGTTGCCGTAGGGAGATGACACATGGGACGTTACAGGGTCAACATGTTATTTTTGTGCTGTACTTTTAAAAACAATGTTATGGCAGGACACTGGACACTGAAGGGTCTTACCATACATTGTAGAGACATGTACGTAGATAACCATTGACATGTTCCTATGTTGTTGTATTTGCTCCTCTATCTAACAGTTCACTTCCCCACTCCCTTTTAGTGTTGGAACAACACAATAGTTGCTCACCCTCAGCTCCAGACTGCGAAGGGCAGTTTAGTAACCCAGGTCCAGGCTCCCAATGTTAATGTTTACCCTTTTTGACAAAAGCATAGTAAAAAATGAAATTTGCTCTTGAGTGTCTTTACCAAACATGTCCCACCTCACTAATGTGACCATGGATTGGAGAAATAAAACGATATCCTAAAGACTAGTTTATCCTATAAGCTAAAAGGTGCTATCTAGAACCTAAAAGGGTTATCCGGCTGTTCCCATAGGAGAACCCTTTGAATAACCCTTTTTGGTTCCAGGTAGAACTCTTTTGGTTACAGATAGAACCCTTTTGGGTGCCATGTAGGGTTCTACCTGGAACCAAAATGGGTTCTCCAATGGGGACAGCCGAAGAACCCTTTTGGAACCCTTTTGGGTACTCCTATGGCAGGTCCATGTTTAGTAGAATTGACCATATGGGACTCTGTCTATACTCGGGGAAACCCAGAACCACTGAAGCCTAGCTGCATAATTATCACCAGTGCAATATTATATTATGGAAAGTAAAATGTAAAAGCAGCCGGTGTGTCAGCAAAGGGCCTCCCAGGACACCTACAGGGCTCCCATGGGTCATTACTTCACCCCTCTAAAAGGCCAAAATATAGGTAGTGTCCCAAATGACATCCTGTTCCCTATATAGTGCACTATATAAGGAATATGGTACTACCTGAGATGCAGCCATAGGCAGCCATCTTCTGCTGTCACTGGGCACAGATCACTGTATGGTAATGTCCTCATCTTTACAGTGTCCACGTCTCTCTAGTCTCTCATCACAATATGTACTGAACCGCCCCAAATATTCAGTTGTTGGACTAATTGGAACACCTGTCTGTCTTACAAGGTGGGGGAACATCGAAGCGACACTGAACAGTGTTGCGAGAATGCAGGTTGAATTCTGATCAGCCTCCAAGGATGGAACATAAGGATTGTGGGTACTGGCCAGTCGGCTAGTTGGGCACATTTTTCTACTATTGTCGCCGGTCTGAAAAGTACTAGCCTCAGGCTAGCTTAAATTCCATCCCTGGCCACAGCCATAGCAATCCAGTAACAAAGGGACAGTCCCTTTGCCTAACATAATGGATGTTACTACAGAACAAAATCAACTCTTTCATGAATCAAAGATCAAGCAGTCAGACTATCTTAACACATGAAACCCATGTAAAATTGAGAGGTCAAAGGCCAGATTTTATGTCACTTGGTTTTATGTAACCAGTCCTGTGCGAGGACAAAATACCACGCTTTCCTCACATGGCAACCATGCAAATCTCTTACCATGTGACCCTGACAACCACTCCCCCACTTTGAAACCCCAAAATTAAAAACCTTTATTCACAGAAATTCCTCAATAGTTGAGGTATAAATGAACATACAGTATGTCTCCAGTGGTCTGTAACTAGGGCCAGGTGACGTTATTCTACTGTTCACAAAACAACCCTGCAGTTCATCTAACTACCCAGGGGGCCATGCTGCTTCTCTGCCTGACCTGCCTTATCTCTTCTTCTGCTCCTCCTCTCAATGCTGAAGCTGTTCCGTTCTCCTGTCGTTGTGCTTTTAACCATCTCCAATCCAAATCGATTCATATTTGAGCCTTCACACAACTGACACTAAAAAATATATGCAGTTGGCTAACAGCTTGAGGAGAATGTTTGAAACAATATGCATTTCATCAGCCCATCCCCTGCCCTGCCCCTTAACAGTAGCACTAGTATATTACATAGAGAAATTAGAGCTGTGGAGTTTGGAGAGACTGTCTGAAATACATGTATTAACTTTCACTTTTTTGCTAATGTAAGCCTTTCAATGCCACACATCGCTGAAATTTACATTTAAATTAAATTGGCTTGGGGCCAGAAGATGAGCGTGAGTCCCCAGACACAATCTGGTGGCGCTGCTGTGGTCCTTATTTACTGATATGTGGTCTCAGACTCTGTCCCAAATGGCACCGTATTCCCTATATAGTGCACTACTTTTATCTAGAGCCATAATAGGCCCTAGAAACGACTAGTTTCTGCAAATAGGTTGGGAAATGAAAGATGTCTGGCAGATAAAATGGCAAGGGAACTCTTCACTCAGTGCAAAAAGTGGATTTTTCTGATAATTCTCTGGTTTTTGGAGTACCACCTGCAACTGGACACGGACGTTTATAAAACACTGGTGCCTTCCCAATCGAGAACGAAGAAAATATCGCTAGGTAAAGGTTGGTCGAAACAGGAGCCTCGTATCAACGGCTAATTCAATTAATAAGCTAACGATGATAGTTGTTTGATTTAAATTTGCAACACTGTGACAGGCTGTGGGTTTATAGCTATGTCAGAAAGCACTGTGATTTGTACATGTACAGGTAACTGCCAAAATAAAGGAAACACTTGAGTAAATGAGGGATACAAAGTATATTGAAAGCAGGTGCTTCCACACAGGTGTAGTTCCTGAGTTAATTAAGCAATTAACATCCTTAGGATCATAAATAAAAATGCCCAGTTGCCCATTATTTTGGCTACCATGGCTAGAAGAAGAGATCTCAGCGACTTTGAAAGAGGGCTCTCAAAGGAGCATAAGGGGTTTAAAGTATGTATGTGTGTATGTGTGTGTCTCAGTCACCAGATCTCAACCCAATTGAACATTTATGGGAGATTCTGGAGCTGCGCCTGAGACAGCATTTTCCACCACCATCAACAAAACACAAAATGATGGAATTTATCCCTCCAATAGAGTTCCAGACACTTGTAGAATCTATGCCAAGGTGCATTGAAGATGTTTTGGCTCGTGGTGACCCAACGCCCTATTAAGACACTGTATGTTGGTGTTTCCTTTATTTTGACAGTTACCTGTTGGCTATAATAAACATTTTATATAGCCTACAATAGAGTTCATTGCAGATTACAAATGCATGTGAGGGTCTGAGTAAAGCACAATCTTTAATGAATGAGTGAGCTATAACTCATGCGCATGCACAATTTAACTGAGTCATTAAGCTTTGTGGACAATTATGGGGTTGTGGTAGGCTATTAGATGGTGGCATGGTGCAATGTGGGTCTAGAAAGGTACGCAGACCGCAGTAGACTGTTTCAGATACCAAATGTTCACAGGACCAGACAGTGGGTTCAATTCCTGCAGATATCAAACAAAAATTAACTAGGTAAGTCAGTTAAGAACAAATTCTTCTTTCACAATGACATTCTACCCCGGAAGACACTGGGCCAATTGTGCGCCACCCTACAGGACTCCCAATCACGGCTAGATTGTGATACAGCCTGGAATCAAACCAGGGTCTGTAGTGACGCACGCCTCTAGTACTGAGATGCAGTGCCTTAGACCGCTGCGCCACTCGGGAGCATACTGTGTACATAAAATGTATGCATTCACTGAACTGTAAGTTGCTTTGTATAAAATGTGTTTGCTACTGTAAGTGGTATATTAGATTGTTCAGATGTCCCAGTACAGGCAATAAAGTGACGGTACCCTTAGTCTTCTCGCTAACTGGTCCCAGTCTCAGTGGTTGAACTAATACAGGTAGTTTATCCCCATCTTGTGGTCATTTGGAGAATTATCTCACTCTCCATCCCAGGCTGTTTGGCTGCTTGAATCAGTTCAGGCTCCTCTTCTTCACATTTCTGTCAGTTGAAGGTATTCTGGTAACATTCATAGAGTTATAGTATTGTCTTGTGAGTTTTACTTCAGTTACATGATCAGGAATTATTGTGTGTTGGGTAGAGAGCCTTGCTCCTGTAATGGGGCACTAGGCGGCAGAGGTGGGCAGAATGTAAGCTAACTGACAACAGTGATTGAAATATGTTCAGATAAATAATCTCAATAGCACTTATCTGAAACATATGGTAGCTCAGTTGGTAGAGCATGGCGCTTGCAATGCCAGGATAGTGGGTTTGAGTCCCAGGACCACCTGTGTGTAAAATGTACGCACACAATACTGTAAGTCACTTTGAATAAAAATGTCTGCTAAATGGCATATACACTGAGTGTATAAAACATTCGGAACACCTTCCAAATATTGAGTTGCACCCCCTTTTACCCTCAGAACAGCCTCAATTTGTCAGGGCATGGACTACAAGGTGTCAAAAGCGGTCCACAGGGATGCTGGCCCATGTTGACTCCAATGCGTCCCACTGTTGTGTCAAGTTGGCTGGATGTCCTTTGGGTGGTGGATCATTCTTGATACACACAGGAAACTGTTGAGAGTAAAAAACCCAGCAACGTTGCCGTTCTTGACACACTCAAACCGGTGCGCCTGGCACCTACTACCATTCCCCGTTCAAAGGCACTTAAATCTTTTGTCTTGCCTATTCACCCTCTGAATGGCACATACAGTTGAAGTCGGAAGTTTACATACACCTTAGCCAAATACATTTAAACTCAATTTTTCACAATTCCTGACATTTAATCCTAGTAAAACATTCCCTGATCACCGCTTTATTTTAAGAATATGAAATGTCAGAATAATAGTAGAGAGAATGATTTATTTCAGCTTTTATTTATTTCATCACATTCCCAGTGGGTCAGAAGTTTACATACACTCAATTAGTATTTGGTAGCATTGCCTATAAATTGTTTAACTTGGGTCAAACGTGTCGGGTAGCCTTCCACAAGCTTCCCACAATAAGTTGGGTGAATTTTGGCCCATTTCTCCTGACAGAGCTGGTGTAACTGAGTCAGGTTTGTAGGCCTCCTTGCTCGCACACGCTTTTTCAGTTCTGCCCACAAATGTTCTATAGGATTGAGGTCAAGGCTTTGTGATGGCCACTCCAATACCTTGACTGTTGTCCTTAAGCCATTTTGCCACAACTTTTGAAGAATGCTTGGGGTCATTGTCCATTTGGAAGATCCATTTGCAACCAAGCTTTAACTTCCTGACTGATGTCTTCAGATGTTGCTTCAATATATCCACATAATTTTCCTTCCTCATGATGCCATCTATTTTGTGAAGTGCAGCAGTCCCTCCTGCAGCAAAGCACCCCCACAGCATGATGCTGCCACCCCCGTGCTTCACGGTTGGGATGGTGTTCTTCGGCTTGCAAGCGTCTCCCTTTTTCCTCCAAACATAACGATGGTCATTATGGCCAAACAGTTCTATTTTTGTTTCATCAGACCAGAGGACATTTCTCCAAAAAGTATGATCTTTGTCCCCATGTGCAGTTGCAAACCGTAGTACGTTAATCTCTAGGAGACAGAACGCGTCTCCTTCCTGAGCGGTATGACGGCTGCGTGGTCCCATGGTGTTTATACTTGCGTACTATTGTTTGTACAGATGAATGTGGTACCTTCAGGCGTTTGGAAATTGCTCCCAAGGATGAACCAGACTTTTTTTCTGAGGTCTTGGCTGATTTCTTTAGATTTTCCACGATGTCAAGCAAAGAGGCACTGAGTTTAAAGGTAGGCCTTGAAATACATCCAAAGGTACACCTCCAATTGACTCAAATGATGTCAATTAGCCTATCAGAAGCTTCTAAAGCCATGACATCATTTTCTGGAATTTTCCAAGCTGTTTAAAGGCACAGTCAACTTAGTGTATGTAAACTTCTGACCCACTGGAATTGTGATACAGTGAATTATAAGTGAAATAATCTGTCTGTAAACAATTGTTGGAAAAATTACTTGTGTCATGCACAAAGTAGATGTCCTAACCGACTTGCCAAAACTATAGTTTGTTAACAATAAATGTGTGGAGTGTTTGAAAAACTAGTTTTGATGACTCCAACCTAAGTGTATGTAAACTTCCAACGTCAACTGTATACACAATCCTTGGCTCAATTGTCGAAAGCCTTAAAAATCCTTCTTTAACCTGTCTCCTCCCCTTCATCTACACTGATTGAAGTGGATTTAACAATAATAATAATAATATATAATAATAATATGCCATTTAGCAGACGCTTTTATCCAAAGCGACTTACAGTCATGCGTGCATACATTTTTGTGTATGGGTGGTCCCGGGGATCGAACCCACTACCTTGGCGTTACAAGCGCCGTGCTCTACCAGCTGAGCTACAGAGGACCACAAGTGTCATAACAAGTGACATCAATAAGGGATCATAGTTTTCACCTGGATTCACCTGGTCAGTCTATGTCATGGAAAGAGTAGGTTCCTAATGTTTTGTACACTCAGTTTATAGGCTATATTCATTTCTGGTCACTTTCAATACACAGACATGTCTGGCTTGTGTCACGGTTTCGGCCGAGGCTGCCTCTCTCCCTTGCTCGGGCAGGCTTCGGCGTTCGTCGTCTCCGGAATACTAGCTGCCACCGTTGCATGTTTCTATGTTCGTTTGCTTTTGTCTGATTGCTGTACACCTGTTATCGTTTAGTGTAATTAGTGTCCTTTAAGTTCTCGTTGTGTTTGTCTAGTGTTGTGTGTGATTGTTTTACTGTCGTGCCAGTAGGCTGGATTATTACTGTTTGCTCGGTTGAGCTACTTTGCTCCTTAGTTTTGGGAGTATTTTGTCGCACCTGTTTGTGCGCTTGTGTGTTCGCCTACGTGCGGAGCTTTTGCGATCAGGGCATTTCTTTTGTGTTTGTTTTGCTGTGCATCACTAAAGTCTGTTGGACTAATGTACTGCGTCCTGCGCCTGATTCCACCCACACCCACCTACATCTACCTTGACAGAATCACACACCATACTCGATGGAATCAGCAGGAGCCGCAGCAGCACATGCGACGTTGGAGGACAGGGTCCGTGAGCAGAATGACCAGATCCTGCGGATGGGGTCCGCGCTGCAGGAGGTGATCACCACCATCCGAGGCTGGGAGACCCGAGGGACTCCTCCACCGCCATCCTCCCTGCCCGCACCATCGGCCACTCAGCCCATTCCCGCTCCGGAACCCCGAGGAGTTCGACTCTCGCTCCCGAGGGCCTACGATGGGACCGCGGCCGGGTGTCAGGGATTCCTTCTCCAGGTGGAGCTTTACCTGGCCACCGTGCACCCGGCGCCCTCGGGACACGAGAGTGTGTCCGCCCTGATCTCCTGCCTTTCCGGGAAGGCGTTGGAATGGGCCAACGCAGAGTGGAGGAGGATCGACGCTAACACCATCACCTACGACGAGTTCTCCCGCCGCTTCAGGGCGGTGTTTGACCATCCCCGGAGGGGAAAGCGGCGGGGAGCGTCTGGTCGGCCTCCGGCAGGGGAAGAGGAGTGCCCAGGAGTTCGCCTTGGAGTTCCGTACCCTAGCGGCGGATGCAGGGTGGAATGAGCGGGCTCTCATCGATCACTACAGATGTAGTCTACGCGAGGACGTCCGTAGGGAGCTGGCCTGTAGGGACACCAGCCTCTCGTTCGACCAGTTGGTCGACATGTCCATCAGGCTGGATACCCTGCTAGCTTCCCGCGGACGTTCCGAGGGGGGTCCGTCCATTTCACCCTCCAGCGCCTCCGAGCCGTGCCCCATGGAGCTCGGGAGCGCTGGCGCTAGAGAGAGGAGGGGTCGGCTTACGAGGGGGTCCATCTCCTGCACCAACTGTGGTTGGGGAGGACACACCGCGGCTAGGTGCTGGGGATGGCCTCCTCGGGGAGAGAACGACAGGTCCCGCACTGGGGAGTCCTTCCAGGTGAGTAGGCGCCCCACTCACCCAGAGCTCTCTGTTGCACATTTCTGTATATCTGTGCGTTTTCCACAGGTAGCACCTCATTCCCAGCATAAGGCGCTGGTAGATTCAGGCGCGGCTGGGAATTTTGTTGATAAAAAGTTTTGTTTAGCCTTAGGGATTCCCCTTCTCCCTGTGGACGTTCCCTTCCCCGTTCATGCCCTAGATAGCCGTCCGTTGGGTGCGGGCTTGATCAGGGAGGTCACTGCGCCACTTAGGATGTGTGCGCAGGGGGGTCATCAGGAGATGATCCAGCTATTTCTGATCGACTCGCCTGCGTATCCGGTGGTGCTGGGCATGCCCTGGTTGAGTACCCATAACCCATCGATTTCGTGGCAGGAGAGGGCTCTGATGGAGTGGTCTGCCCAGTGTGTGGGTCGATGTTTAGGCGTTTCCATAGGGGCTACCTCGGTGGAGAGTCCAAACCAGGTGCCCGCATTGCACGTTCCCCCTGAGTATGGGGATTTGGCTATTGTGTTCAGTAAGTCGAGGGCGACGCAGTTGCCTCCCCATAGGCAGGGGAGATTGTGCGATAGACCTCCAGGCAGGAGCTGCGCTCCCACGGAGCCATGTGTATCCTCTGTCTCAGGAGGAGAAGAGAGCTATGGAGACGTACATAGACGAATCTCTGAGACAAGGATACATACGGCCTTCCACTTCCCCTGCGTCCTCGAGTTTCTTTTTGTGAAGAAAAAGGATGGAGGATTACGCCCGTGCATTGATTACCGTGGTCTCAATCAGATCACGGTGAAGTACAGTTATCCACTCCCGCTGATTGCGACCATGACGGAGTCATTGCACGGGGCGCGTTTCTTCACTAAATTAGATCTCAGGAGCGCGTACAACTTGGTGCGCATTAGGGGGGGCGATGAATGGAAGACAGCCTTTAGTACCACCTCGGGCCATTACGAGTATCTGGTCATGCCATACGGGTTGATGAACGCTCCTTCAGTTTTCCAATCATTCGTGGATGAGATCTTCAGGGGCAGGGGGTGGTCGTGTACATCGATGACATTCTCGTGTACTCGCCTACCCGAGTCGAGCATGTGGCCCTGGTGCGCCGAGTGTTGCGGAGACTGTTGGAGCACGACCTGTATGTCAAGGCAGAGAAGTGTCTGTTCTTCCAGGAGTCGGTCTCCTTTTTGGGTTATCAGTTGTCTGCGTCAGGGGTGAAGATGGAGGTAGACCGGGTGTCAGCCGTGCGTAATTGGCAAACGCCAACTACTGTGAAGGAGGTGCAGCAGTTTTTGGGGTTTGCGAATTATTACCGGAGGTTTATCCGGGGTTTTGGACAGGTGGCAGCTCCCATAACGTCTCTTTTGAAGGGGGGTCCGGTGCGTCTGCAGTGGTCAGCCGAGGCGGACATGGCGTTTGGGAGGCTGAAGGACCTGTTTACCTCGGCTCCGGTGCTGGCGCATCCGGATCCCTCTTTGCCATTTCAGGTAGAGGTGGACGCGTCAGAGGCCGGTATAGGAGCCGTGCTGTCGCACCACCTAAGCTCCGCCCCTGTGCTTTCTATTCCAGGAAGCTCAGTCCGGCGGAGCGAACCTATGACGTGGGGGACAGGGAGTTGTTAGCCGTGGTACAGGCCCTAAAGGTGTGGAGGCACTGGCTTGAGGGGGCTCAACACCCTTTCCTCATTTTGACGGACCACCGTAACCTGGAGTACATCCGGGCAGCGAGGAGGCTGAACCCTCGCCAGGCGAGGTGGAATATGTTTTTGACCCGTTTCACATTTAAGATCACGTACATCCCTGGGTCACAGAACGGTAAGGCAGACGCACTGTCTCGGCGGTATGACACGGAGGAGAGGTCCGTGGAGCCCACTCCCATACTGCCGGAGTCTTGTCTGGTGGCACCGGTAGTGTGGGAGGTCGATGCTGAACTCGAGCGGGCGTTACGCACCGACCCTAGTCCACCTCAATGCCCGGAGGGTCGGAAGTACGTTCCGCTCGAGGTTCGAGATCGTTTGATCTATTGGGCTCACACGTCACCCTCCTCTGGACACCCTGGTATCGGCCGGACAGTGCACTGTCTTAGTACCAAGTACTGGTGGCCCACGTTGGCGAGGGATGTGAGGGTTTATGTTTCCTCCTGCTCGGTGTGCGCCCAGTGTAAGGCGCCTAGACATCTGCCTAGGGGTAAGTTACTACCCCTGCCCGTTCCACAGCGACCATGGTCTCACCTCTCGGTGGATTTCCTCACAGACCTTCCTCCTTCACAGGGGAATACCACTATACTGGTCGTTGTGGACCGGTTTTCTAAGGCCTGTCGTTTGCTCCCTATGCCGGGCCTTCCTACTGCCCTGCAAACCGCCGAAGCACTATTCACCCATGTGTTCCGGCACTACGGGGTACCCGAGGATATTGTGTCTGATCGAGGTCCCCAATTTACCTCCAGAGTCTGGAGAGCTTTTATGGAGCGGTTGGGGGTCTCGGTGAGCCTCACCTCGGGTTACCACCCGGAGAGTAATGGGCAGGTGGAACGCGTGAACCAGGATGTGGGTAGGTTTCTTAGAACATACTGCCAGGACCGGCCGGAGGAGTGGGCAAGGTACGTTCCCTGGGCCGAGATGGCCCAGAATTCCCCTACGCCATTCCTCCACTAACCTAACCCCTTTTCAATGTGTGTTAGGTTACCAGCCGGTTCTGGCACCTTGGCAGCAGAGCCAGATCGAGGCTCCTGCGGTGGATGAGTGGGCGCGGCGCTCGGAGGAGACATGGAACGCTGCACACGTCCACCTGCAGCGGGCCCTCCGACGTCATAAGGCGAGCGCCGATCTCCACCGCAGTGAGGGACCGGTGTACGCACCTGGTGATCGAGTCTGGCTCTCTACCAGAAACCTGCCCCTCCGCCTGCCCTGTCGGAAACTGGGTCGGCGGTTTGTAGGGCCATTTAAAGTCCTGAGAAGGTTGAACGAGGTGTGTTACAAATTACAACTACCTGT
>NC_059220.1:12008015-12055515 GCF_020615455.1 Coregonus clupeaformis | reverse complement strand
GGAGGGACCTGCTGTAATCATGAAGGCTGATGTATGGAGGGACCTGCTGTAATCATGAAGGCTGCTGTATGGAGGGACCTGCTGTAATCATGAAGGCTGCTGTATGGAGGGACCTGCTGTAATCATGAAGGCTGATGTATGGAGGGACCTGCTGTAATCATGAAGGCTGATGTATGGAGGGACCTGCTGTAATCATGAAGGCTGTTGTATAGAGGGACCTGCTGTAATCATGAAGGCTGCTGAATGGAGGGACCTGCTGTAATCATGAAGGCTGCTGAATGGAGGGACCTGCTGTAATCATGAAGGCTGCTGTATGGAGGGACCTGCTGTAATCATGAAGGCTGCTGTATGGAGGGACCTGCTGTAATCATGAAGGCTGATGTATGGAGGGACCTGCTGTAATCATGAAGGCTGTTGTATAGAGGGACCTGCTGTAATCATGAAGGCTGTTGTATAGAGGGACCTGCTGTAATCATGAAGGCTGCTGTATAGAGGGACCTGCTGTAATCATGAAGGCTGCTGTATGGAGGGACCTGCTGTAATCATGAAGGCTGCTGAATGGAGGGACCTGCTGTAATCATGAAGGCTGCTGTATGGAGGGACCTGCTGTAATCATGAAGGCTGCTGTATGGAGGGACCTGCTGTAATCATGAAGGCTGTTGTATAGAGGGACCTGCTGTAATCATGAAGGCTGATGTATGGAGGGACCTGCTGTAATCATGAAGGCTGTTGTATAGAGGGACCTGCTGTAATCATGAAGGCTGCTGTATGGAGGGACCTGCTGTAATCATGAAGGCTGTTGTATAGAGGGACCTGCTGTAATCATGAAGGCTGCTGAATGGAGGGACCTGCTGTAATTATGAAGGCTGTTGTATAGAGGGACCTGCTGTAATCATGAAGGCTGCTGTATGGAGGGACCTGCTGTAATCATGAAGGCTGCTGTATGGAGGGACCTGCTGTAATCATGAAGGCTGCTGTATGGAGGGACCTGCTGTAATCATGAAGGCTGCTGTATGGAGGGACCTGCTGTAATCATGAAGGCTGCTGTATGTGTGACAGGTTAAAGGACATATTCATAGCCTGTTATACACTAAAAAGTATTAGTAAGTTCATGGTATGTAAGGATCTTAAAATATCTAAGGTTAAAAAGATTATGCATCCAGTACTAGTTCATAGAGATTGATAAAATGCATAAATGTGTTTAAAATCCGTCAAGAGTCAAAGGGTTAATATTGTAAGAGGAATGTGTAAATGTTATATTGACTACTTTATTTTGTGGTGCCTAATTTAAGGGTAAAAGTGTTCATCTGTGATCTACTAAATGCTCTTAATCTATGAGCCTGAGATCGATTGCTCTGGTCTCCACCCAACTTCCTGGGGAAATCGCGGTCTTTTTCTCATTACACTAAATTTGTCAGTGAGGAAACATAACTGCGTCACGTTCGTGATTATTTCTCCCCTTTTTCAGGTACGTTATTGATATGAAACGAGTTAATTTGAATGTAATAACTTGCTAACCTGTGAAGAGAGTTTAAGGTATGTGTTAGTAACATCTTGAGGAAGTTAGAGTTAAGTTGAAGAGAGTTATTAGGTGCGTGTGTGACTGTAATCTGCTTGGTTGCAGCGATATAGCTTCGTACTGAGAGTAGCTGCCATTTTATGCTAATTGTGAATGAACATGTGCGTTGTTAATAATAATATTTGGGGTTATTTGTATAATGTGTTTCGAATACTTTGTTGACATGGTTGATAAATGTAGTTATGGGTTACTTAGCTAAAGCTACTTTGTGTTTGACAGTTATATTGAAACATTTGTATATGTTTTAGTGAATTACAGTTATGCTGTTGTGACTTGAATAAGCTTTGTACCCTACAAAACTCTGGTTCCTGTAGATCTGTTGTTCTGTAAAATGTGGTATTTTTGTAAAATCATTACACTAAATTTGTCAGTGAGGAAACATAACTGCGTCACGTTCGTGATTATTTCTTCCCTTTTTCAGGGGTGTAACATTTTGGAGGCTCCGCTGAGATTGCTGCTCAGATGTCCGGCTTCCACATCCTGGTCGCTGAATTCGAGCCAGCTAAATCCCTACATAACAACCCAGGCAGGCTGCAGTGAGGAAAGTGTTGCTGTTCGAGGGAGCTGGAAGTTGGGGGGTTAAGTACGTGTCGACTGAGGCCGTTGAGAGACCATCAGAGACAGTAAGGACCACCTAATTCAGAGTCAACTCCTGCACAGTAAAGGTTCCTCCTGTCCTGTCAACATGACAACCGCCTTGGAAGAACTACAGGAAGAGGTCGTAGGAGAATTGCACACCCTGACTAAAGACAAGTTACTAGACGTATGTGATTTCCTTGACATATCAGGCGAACAGAGAAGAGATGTTCAAGACAAATCCCGCATATCACTGATGACTCACATTATGATGTTCCTTGAAAGAGAGGAAGTTGCAGAGTTAGAAGATGGCGGCATGTCGGAATTATTGTTACTTAAAGACAAAATGACAGAGATGATCAGTGGCATAGATAGCAAGACAGGGCAAACTGACCATGATATTGAAACAGCCAGAACACATCACAGAATAGAGGGACTGAGAACTGTAACCCCACAACAAGGGGTGGGAACTGAGCAGAGTACTGCAGACCAAGCCAGTGATTCTCTGCGCCAGCCCCAACCCCCTGCCCATCTTCAGAGGAGCATGCAGCTCTCACCCAGTGCACAGCCCGGCTCATACTGGCGCAAAGAGTTAAAAATTTCTGGTCAGATAGGTGAACCGGCCAGAAAGATAAACTGACTTTTTCCAGCCTTGCCCATCAGATTGAGAATGGACTTAACAGAGGCTATCCTGAGGTAGAAATAGTAGACGCAGTAATCAGGGCTATTTCTCCAGGCTCACAGCTACGCAGCTACTTGGAAGGTAAACCCCAGCTAACTCTTCCCACACTTAGATGCATCCCTGCGTTCCCACTTCCAAGAGAAGAGTGCAACAGAGCTTTACAAACAGCTAGCTTCAGAAGCACAGCATAGCAAGGAGACCCCTCAAAGCTTCCTGATGCGCGTCTTAGATTTGAGGCAGAAAGTACTATTTGCGTCCCAGGAGTCAGAATCAGGGCTTAAGTATGACCCTGCCCTAGTCCAGCGCATGTGTTTACACACAGTCCTTACAGGTCTCCAGAGTGACAGTATCAGGATAGACATGCAGCCTCTCCTGCTTGATAGCGAAACATCAGATGAGGTTTTGCTAGAGAAGCTTAACATTGCTTGTGCTAATGAGATAGAAAGACGAAACAAAAAGCGTTTTAATGCCCCACAGCCTGCTACAACTGTAAGTGTAGTTCAGTTAGAAGATACGCCATCTGCAAAGTGTCCTGTGAAGGAAGCCAAAGCTAAGATACCCGCAGAACTGTTAACAGAGTTAGCTGAACTTAAGACAGGTGTAGCTTCCCTAAAAGGTCTCAGTGCAGAGATTGCTCAGATTAAGGAGACATTACAGCAGCCTATGTTTCAGTCATCGCCTTATGCCCATGCCCCACTTCCAGTTAGGAGGCCAGATAGGGACCCCCAGCCACCTGTTTCCCAGCAGCAGTATTACAGCAACTACAGTCAGCCCCAAGCACCTGACCCTGCGCAGTATCAATATGCACCTAACCTGTATACCAACCGCTCTGCTCAAGCTCCAAGGAGGTGTTTTGTCTGCCAGCAGGCCAGAACAGATGCACGCTGCACACACTGCTTCCGATGTGGGAGTGGGGAACATTTTCAAGCTGGATGTAAAATCCGGGAGTCAGACCATCCAAAGAGGCCCCTTTAAACGGGAAGGGTTACCGCTGAGGGACAAGTGTTAACCGTAGCTACCAAAAAGTCCCAGAAATGTGCAAATTGTGCCAGAGAAGATTCATTTGAGAACCTGAAACAATGTTCATCATGTAAAGAGACACTGTACTGTTCCAAAGGATGTCAAAACCAACATTGGACTAAACATAAGGAAAAATGCACTCACCTGAAAATGGACTCTACCTGTGAAAAGCTTTCCTGTACAGAAGAAAATGCCCACTCTTTACCATCCCTAGCTCAAGGTTGCCACCCCCATAAGGTCACCTCGCTAGTCGGTAGACAGTGCCTTGTTGAGTGTCACCTGAATCGCCACCACCTCCAAGCTCTATGGGACACAGGCTCTCAGGTATCGGTCATTGATGAACGATGGAAAGCGGAATCTCTCCCAAACGCAAGGCTGAGGGATGTTTC
The DNA here is from genome assembly GCF_020615455.1 of Coregonus clupeaformis. Taxonomy (NCBI): domain Eukaryota; kingdom Metazoa; phylum Chordata; class Actinopteri; order Salmoniformes; family Salmonidae; genus Coregonus; species Coregonus clupeaformis. The sequence goes on along the minus strand of NC_059220.1, from coordinate 12,051,269 downwards.
AGAAATTCTGGACTCACCTGATGATCTAAGATTGACGGCAGCAAATGGGACTGAAATGCCGTACCTGGGATGGATTGAAACAACTTTTCGCCTAGCCTCTGAAACTGACCAAACGAAGGAACTGATCATCCCAGTGCTGGTAATGAAAGGCTGTCACCTATCTCATCCCATCATAGGTTTCAATGTTATTGAGCACATCCTGACAATGACCGAAAAGACTAAACGGTACAGTACAGTGAAAAAAGCTTTCCCAAGCCTCAAAAGAAATAAGGTGAGGGCTTTTATACAGGCTGTTAGCGCAGAACAGACAGATGAATACGCAGTGAAGACCAAGAAAGAGAAGGTTGCTGTACCAAAACACAGTAGCATTCAGATTGAGTGCCGGGTAGCTTCCCAGCCTTTCAAAGATGACATGACAATGCTTTTCCAGCCAGACCTGAACCCGCAGTGGCCAGATGAACTTGAGTTCTTTGACACACTAGTCAGAGTTAAGAAAGGTGTTTTTCCAGTTGTCATGCTTGATGTCTCTAACCCCACTGACCACGACATTGCCCTGCTAGGAACGCACCATAATCGGTACAGTACAAACCATTATGACTGTGTTACCTGCCCAAGTCTTTGAAAAAGCTGTCACCCCAGCCACAGTGAATCACACTAGTGTTCAAACTCCATGTACTGCTACTGAACAGTGGGATCCACCAGTAGGTTTAAGTCACCTAACCGAAGAACAGAGAGAGGTTGTTAGGAAAATGCTTAGAGAAGAGTGTCACTCCTTCTCCAGATCAGACAATGACATTGGCTGCATTGAACGATTGAAAATGACTATTTCTCTAAAGGACTCTGAACCAGTCAAGCGCACATACATGTCAGTGCCCAGGCCACTGTATCAGGAGATGAAGGGTTACCTTCATGACCTCATAGCCCAGGGTTGGGTTAGGAAGTCAAACTCTTCATATTCTTCACCTGTCGTTTGCGTTAGGAAGAAGGACGGGACCCTCCGGTTGTGTATAGATTACAGAGACCTGAACAGAAAGACACATCCCGACCGCCAGCCCATCCCTCGGGTCCAGGACATCATGGACAGTTTAGGTGGTAATTCCTGGTTCTCCCTTTTAGATCAGGGAAAAGCATATCACCAAGGGTTCATCTCTGAAGAAAAGCAGATCACTGACAGCATTTGTGACCCCCATGGGGACTCTATGAGTGGATACGTATGCCATTCGGCCTCATGAACGCTCCTGCAGCTTTTCAGCGTTGTATGGAGGAATGTTTGGAAGGGCTCCGGGACAACATCTGCATTCCTTATCTGGACGACACGCTAGTTTTCAGTAAAACTTTCGACAGCCATGTGAATGATGTGCAAAAGGTTTTGCAGCGTCTCAGAGTATGGCATCAAACTCAAGCCAAGTAAGTGTGATCTCTTTAAACCCCAGGTCCGTTATTTGGGCAGAATAGTGTCTGCAGACGGCAGCAAAGTTGACCCAGCCGATTTTGAAGCAGTAAGAGCATTGAAAGAGATCAGACCACAGACTGTGGGCCAGCTCAGAAAAATGCTTGGTTTACTCACTTACTACAGACAGTACATCAAAGACTTTTCTAGGAGGGCCAGCTGTCTGTATGACCTCCTGAAAGCAGATTCAGAGAAATTACCTGACCACCCACGGAAAGCAAAAACAAAGAAAGTAAGTCATGTGGTGCCCTCAAACAAGCCAATCCTGTGGACTGACCAGCATCAACAGGCACTTGAACAGCTGATTGAGTGTCTGCTTCACCCACCAGTCTTAGGTTTCCCTGACTTCACTCAGCCATTTGTTGTACACACTGATGCGTCACATCAAGGCTTGGGAGCAGTTCTTTATCAAGAGCAAGATGGGAAGCTTAGGGTCATTGCTTATGGCTCTCGAACCTTAACAGCAGCTGAGAAGAACTATCACTACCACTCTGGCAAGCTAGAATTTCTAGCTCTAAAATGGGCAATCACTGATAAGTTCCATGATTATTTGTACTATGCTCCGACCTTCACTGTATACAGTGATAACAACCCGCTGAGCTACATTCTGTCTACTGCAAAACTGAACGCAACCACTTCCAGGTGGGTTGCAGAATTGGCTGATTTCCACTTTGCAATAAAGTACAGGCCAGGCAGAGAGAACGGTGATGCAGATGCTTTGTCAAGGATGCCACTGGATGTAGAGTCACTGATGAGAGAATGTTCTGAGGAGCTTCCACCAGACACCATTGCCGCCACTATACAAGCAGTAGAGGTACAGAAAGAGCCTTTTGTGCCTTGGTCAATTTCAGCTGCATCTATGTCAGTATCAGCTGAAGGTGAGACAACTACAGCAACAATCAGCTCGATCCCAAAGAGGGGATAAGAGAGGCACAGAGTCTGATCCGGTCATCCGTCCTGTGCTCGATTTCAAGCTGTCTGGTTCCAAACCGCCAGTTAAAGAGCAAAAGGAATTCAGTCCAAAGACAAAATGCCTATTCAGAGAATGGGACAAATTGACAATCGACAGTGATGGTATTCTTTACAGAATCACTACAGCCCGCAAGCAGTTAGTTCTACCAGAGCAGTACAAAGGTAAAGTGATGGAAGAGTTGCACAATAACATGGGACACCAAGGTACTGACCGCACTGTATCACTAGTACGTGACCGCTTCTTCTGGCCTTATATGCAATCTGACATTGAGCACTATGTGACTAAAACTTGTAGCTGTGTCAGGCAGAAAAAGCCAGGCCATGAAACAAGAGCTCCTCTGACAAACATTGTGACAACACAGCCATTTGAACTGGTATGTATAGATTTCCTCCATCTCGACAGATGCAAAGGGGGATATGAGTACATCCTCGTGATTGTTGATCATTTTACACGCTACACTCAAGCCTACGCCACCACATCAAAGTCAGGAAAAACTGCTGCAAATCTCATCTTCAATGACTTTGCCCTGAAGTTTGGGTTCCCCTCCCGCATCCACCATGACCAAGGGGAGAATTCGAAAATCAGTTGTTCCATCAGTTAAAGAAACTCAGTGGCATGGCGGGGTCCAGAACAACACCCTATCACCCGATGGGGAACGGTCAAGTGGAACGAATGAACAGAACATTGTTGCAAATGCTAAAGACACTAACTGAGACACAAAAAGTCAAACTGGAAGGAGTCTCTAAACAAACTGGTTTATGCCTATAACTGCACCCGTTGCGAAGTGACTGGCTATTCACCATTTTATCTTCTGTTTGGGAGATCACCCAGGCTTCCAGTTGATATGTTCTTTGGATTGTGCACAGAGGCAGGTTCCAGTAACCAGCGAGACTACGTGGAGAACTGGAAACGAGGAATGGAAGAAGCATACGCCATTGCAAAAGAAAATGCTCAGAAAGCTGCTGAAAGAAGTAAGAAGTACTATGACACTAAAGTTAGGAGTTCAGTGCTACAGCCTGGCGGCGAGTTCTGATTAAAAACCTGACACCAAGAGGAGGACCAGGCAAACTCCGTAACTATTGGGAAGATCAAATTCACACAGTAGTGAGACAAATGGGTTCAGACCTGCCGATTTATGAGTTGAGACCAGAAAAGGGTAGGGGACGCTCCCGGGTCCTGCACAGAAACCTGCTCATGTCCTGTGACCACTTACCTTTTGAGAGACAACCAGAAATGACTAAAGATGACAAAAGTAAGAAAAAGAGACATCAGCCTGGATCACAGCCTCTAGATTCTGATGAAGACAGCGGGGATGAATATGACCTTCATCATGAGCCGCTACAGGTCCCCACATCTCCTACAGTACCTGAGAGGTATGCTGAACCAGCGAGAGAGTCGGAAAACAGGCCCCCACCAGTGAAACAAACAGTTGCGGTGCCAGTTCCTGATACGCTACCAGCACAGCCTCTTGTTGAAAATCAGCTGGAGGAGAAAACAACAGTTAAAGAACTGCCTGCTGAGGAGATGAACTTGCCTGCTGAAAATGTGCTGGATGATCGTCCACTAAGTGCCTTTCCTTCATTAACTGCTGCTGCTGAACCTGAGGAACCAGCTTACCAGCTGCCACAAAGAGAGAGACACCCTCCAAGACGTATCACCTATGATCAGCTTGGTATCCCTTCCTGCTACAGTATCCAGCCACAGCCACAGTTGTTCCCTGTCTACCCTGCACCAGGACTGGTTCCATGGCTGCCATCACTACAGGGATATTACCTTCAGCCACCCTACATGTATGGACTTCAGCAAACTTGAGGCCACAGACAGAGTTGACATGTTTGACCATGGACTACTGACTGATTTCACAGACTTTCACAAGACAATTAGCAGACTATGCATATAGATCATTAAAACTGATGGACTGTTGACAATAGTATGAGAAAAGACTGCTTATGGACTGTTTATACAGCTGGTCAACAGATATGGACTGTGAATATAACTTCTTGGTTCTATTTGAACTGTGAACTTTGACCTCTGCTCAAGGACTAGCTTACAGAAGAGGATTTTCTACGTCCAGTGCTTATAGACTGTTTAAGAAGATAATGTTGGTAATGTTGGGACAACATTTATTTTGTCGGGGAGAGTGTGACAGGTTAAAGGACATATTCATAGCCTGTTATACACTAAAAAGTATTAGTAAGTTCATGGTATGTAAGGATCTTAAAATATCTAAGGTTAAAAAGATTATGCATCCAGTACTAGTTCATAGAGATTGATAAAATGCATAAATGTGTTTAAAATCCGATCAAGAGTCAAAGGGTTAATATTGTAAGAGGAATGTGTAAATGTTATATTGACTACTTTATTTTGTGGTGCCTAATTTAAGGGTAAAAGTGTTCATCTGTGATCTACTAAATGCTCTTAATCTATGAGCCTGAGATCGATTGCTCTGGTCTCCACCCAACTTCCTGGGGAAATCGCAGTCTTTTTCTCATTACACTAAATTTGTCAGTGAGGAAACATAACTGCGTCACGTTCGTGATTATTTCTCCCCTTTTTCAGGTACGTTATTGATATGAAACGAGTTAATTTGAATGTAATAACTTGCTAACCTGTGAAGAGAGTTTAAGGTATGTGTTAGTAACATCTTGAGGAAGTTAGAGTTAAGTTGAAGAGAGTTATTAGGTGCGTGTGTGACTGTAATCTGCTTGGTTGCAGCGATATAGCTTCGTACTGAGAGTAGCTGCCATTTTATGCTAATTGTGAATGAACATGTGCGTTGTTAATAATAATATTTGGGGTTATTTGTATAATGTGTTTGAATACTTTGTTGACATGGTTGATAAATGTAGTTATGGGTTACTTAGCTAAAGCTACTTTGTGTTTGACAGTTATATTGAAACATTTGTATATGTTTTAGTGAATTACAGTTATGCTGTTGTGACTTGAATAAGCTTTGTACCCTACAAAACTCTGGTTCCTGTAGATCTGTTGTTCTGTAAAATGTGGTATTTTTGTAAAATCATTACACTAAATTTGTCAGTGAGGAAACATAACTGCGTCACGTTCGTGATTATTTCTTCCCTTTTTCAGGGGTGTAACATATGGAGGGACCTGCTGTAATCATGAAGGCTGCTGTATGGAGGGACCTGCTGTAATCATGAAGGCTGCTGTATGGAGGGACCTGCTGTAATCATGAAGGCTGCTGTATGGAGGGACCTGCTGTAATCATGAAGGCTTTTTTCTCCTGGTGTTTTTCTTCTTCTCGCTGTGCGCTTTATTACTTTTCAATGTGAGGAAGAGAGACTGACTGGCTCTTCCCACTCTCTTCCTCTCTCTCTTTATCTCTCTCTCTCTCTCCTTTATCTTTCTTCCCACTGACACTCCATGATTTCTTTCTCGCTCTCTTTCAATTCAATTTCAATTCAATTTAAGGGCTTTATTGGCATGGGAAACATATGTTTACATTGCCAAAGCAAGTGAAGTGAAGTAGATAATAAACAAAATTGAAATAAACAATAAAAAAATAACAGTAAACATAACACTCACAAAATTTCCAAAAGAATAAAGACATCTCAAATGTTATATTTTGTCTATATACAGTGTCTCTCTCTCTCTCTCTCTCTCTCTCTCTCTCTCTCTCTCCTTTATCTCTCTTCCCACTGACACTCCATGATCTCTCGCTCTCTCTCTCTCTCTCTTTCCTTTATCTCTCTCCCCACTATATTTACCCACTGTTTCTGTTTCTCCCCACGTTCTCTCCCCCCCACCTCTTTCTTCCCACTCTCTCTCGTCTCTCTCTCACCTCTCTCTCTCTCCTCTCCACTCTCTCTCCCTCCCCATTCTATTTCCACTCTCTGTCGCTCTCTCTCTTTGTGTCTCTCTCACCTCTCTCTCTCGCCCCACTCTCTCTCCTCTCTCTCACCTCTCTCTCTCTCCCCACTCTCTCCTCTCTCCCTCACCTCTCTCTCTCTCCTCTCTCTCACCTCTCTCTCTCTCCCCACTCTCGCTCCACACTCACAGGGAGATGATGAGCTTCTTAAGCAGGAGCCTAGGATAATCAGACAGCTTGTAACTCAACGGTAGTCTCTCCCTCTCTCCATGACCTCTGTTAATTGTTTTACGGAGGTTTAGTTGGTTTCTCACCTTTTATACAGTTAATTGACTGGAGAGAGGGGTGAGAAGGGGAGAGAGGGGAAACTAACTTTGACACCCACATGAAAAAGTACTATAGTCTACTTAAGCAATATGGCCTGATGGGGTGTGGTATATGGCCAATATACCATGGCTAAGGGATGTTCTTATGCATGACGTGAAGCGGAGTGCCTGAATACAGCCCTTAGCCGTGGTATATTGGCCATAAACCACAAACCCCCAAGGTGCCTTATTGCTATTATAAACTGGGTACTAACATAAATAGAACAGTAAACAAGTATTTGTGCATCATAACCGTGGTATATTTTATGATAGACACACGACTGAAATGCTGTTTCAGCCCATCAGCATCCAGGACCCAAACTACCCGGTTTATAATATGGTATAAATACTATAGTATTTCACTATATTCACTGTAGTGTTTTTGCGGACTTTACTGTAGTATTCACTGTAGTATTTACAGTTAACTACAGTATAAATAAACTGTAGTATATACAATAGTAATTAATGTAGTGTTTCTGTGGATTGTAGTATACTGTAGTATTTACTGTAGTGTTTGCGGGCATAACTGTAGTATTTACTATAGTGTTTTAAAAAATGTATCTTTGAAATAGAAGTGCAGACTTTCTCCTTGAAGAAACCTATTGGAAAAATACTAAAATAGCACATTTCCGATAACCTGTATGTAGAAATTCAGAGAGGGGAATGGGCAGGGTATATGCAAATTACATGCTGTAGTATTTACTGTTGTTCAAGTGTAGCGTTTTTACTAAACTGTAGTGTTTTTTAATGTGGGCACTGTTACTGGTTTTCCACTTGGCTGCTGGTGGAAAACATTTCTCTTTCCCCGTCCTCTCCCTGTCTGTCGTGTGCCTCTGTTGGTTTCCAGTGACAGTGAGATTAGCTCCCAGTTTTGCCGCTGGAGAGTGTCAGCCTCACTGACAGACAGACAGACAGACAGACAGACAGCAGTGTGATCCTTGTGTGGTCTGTGTGGGTGAAGCTCAGGTTCCTTCTCCAAGGTGATCAAATATTTGTCTAATTTGTCAAATATTTGTCTAATGACAGCATCAAATCCCCGTATACAGTGCCTTGCAAAAGTATTCTCATCCCCCTTGGCGTTTTTCCTTTTCTGTTGCATTACAACCTGTAATTTAAATGGATTTTTATTTGGATTTCATGTAATAGACATACACAAAATAGTCCAAATTGGTGAAGTGAAATGAAAAAAATAACTTGTTTCAAACATTTCTAAAAAATTAATAACGGAAAAGTGGTTTGTGCATACAGTGGGGAGAACAAGTATTTGATACACTGCCGATTTTGCAGGTTTTCCTACTTACAAAGCATGTAGAGGTCTGTAATTTTTATCATAGGTACCAAAATCCAGAAAATCACATTGTATGATTTTTAAGTAATTTATTTGCATTTTATTGCATGACATAAGTATTTGATCACCTACCAACCAGTAAGAATTCCGGCTCTCACAGACCTGTTAGTTTTTCTTTAAGAAGCCCTCCTGTTCTCCACTCATTACCTGTATTAACTGCACCTGTTTGAACTAGTTACCTGTAGAAAAGACACCTGTCCACACACTCAATAAAACAGACTCCAACCTCTCCACAATAGCCAAGACCAGAGAGCTGTGTAAGGACATCAGGGATAAAATTGTAGACCTGCACAAGGCTGGGATGGGCTACAGGACAATAGGCAAGCAGCTTGGTGAGAAGGCAACAACTGTTGGCGCAATTATTAGAAAATGGAAGAAGTTCAAGATGACGGTCAATCACCCTCGGTCTGGGGCTCCATGTAAGATCTCACCTCGTGGGGCATCAATGATCATGAGGAAGGTGAGGGATCAGCCCAGAACTACACGGCAGGACCTGGTCAATGACCTGAAGAGAGCTGGGACCACAGTCTCAAAGAAAACCATTAGTAACACACTACGCCGTCATGGATTAAAATCCTGCAGCGCACGCAAGGTCCCCCTGCTCAAGCCAGCGCATGTCCAGGCCCGTCTGAAGTTTGCCAATGACCATCTGGATGATCCAGAGGAGGAATGGGAGAAGGTCATGTGGTCTGATGACACAAAAATAGAGCTTTTTGGTCTAAACTCCACTCGCTGTGTTTGGAGGAAGAAGAAGGATGAGTACAACCCCAAGAACACCATCCCAACCGTGAAGCATGGAGGTTGAAACATCATTATTTGGGGATGCTTTTCTGCAAAGGGGACAGGACGACTGCACCGTATTGAGGGGAGGATGGATGGGGCCATGTATCGCGAGATCTTGGCCAACAACCTCCTTCCCTCAGTAAGAGCATTGAAGATGGATCGTGGCTGGGTCTTCCAGCATGACAATGACCTGAAACACACAGCCAGGGCAACTAAGGAGTGGCTCCGTAAGAAGCATCTCAAGGTCCTGGAGTGGCCTAGTCAGTCTCCAGACCTGAACCCAATAGAAAATCTTTGGAGGGAGCTGAAAGTCTGTATTGCCCAGCGACAGCCCCGAAACCTGAAGGATCTGGAGAAGGTCTGTATGGAGGAATGGGCCAAAATCCCTGCTGCAGTGTGTGCAAACCTGGTCAAGACCTACAGGAAACGTATGATCTCTGTAATTGCAAACAAAGGTTTCTGTACCAAATATTAAGTTCTGCTTTTCTGATGTATCAAATACTTATGTCATGCAATAGAATTCAAATTAATTGTAGCTATGATAAAAATTACAGACCTCTACATGCTTTGTAAGTAGGAAAACCTGCAAAATCGGCAGTGTATCAAATACTTGTTCTCCCCACTGTATGTATTCACCCCCTTTGCTATGAAGAACCTAAATAAGATCTGGTGCAACCAATTACCTTCAGAAGTCACATAATTAGTTAAATAAAGTCCACCTGTGTGCAATCTAAGTGTCACATGATCTGTCACATGATCTCAGTATATATACAGTTGAAGTCGGAAGTTTACATACACTTAGGTTGGAGTCATTAAAACTCGTTTTTCAACCACTCCAGAAATGTATTGTTAACAAACTATAGTTTTGGACATCTACTTTGTGCATGACACAAGTAATTTTTCTAACAATTGTTTACAGACAGATTATTTCACTTACAATTCACTGTGTCACAATTCCAGTGGGTCAGAAGTTTACAAACACTAAGTTGACTGTGCCTTTAAACAGCATGGAAAATTCCAGAGAAGCTTTAGAAGCTTCTGATAGGCTAATTACATTTACATTACGTTTACGTCATTTAGCAGACGCTCTTATCCAGAGCGACTTACAAATTGGTGCATTCACCTTATAGCCAGTGGGATAACCACTTTACAATGTTTTTTTGTATTTTTTTTTGGGGGGGGGGGGTAGAAGGATTACTTTATCCTATCCCAGGTATTCCTTAAAGAGGTGGGGTTTCAAATGTCTCCGTAAGGTGGTGAGTGACTCCGCTGTCCTGGCGTCGTGAGGGAGCTTGTTCCACCATTGGGGTGCCAGAGCAGCGAACAGTTTTGACTGGGCTGAGCGGGAACTGTGCTTCCGCAGAGGTAGGGGAGCCAGCAGACCAGAGGTGGTTGAACACAATGCCCTCGTTTGGGTGTAGGGACTGATCAGAGCCTGAAGGTACGGAGGTGCCGTTCCCCTCACAGCTCCGTAGGCAAGCACCATGGTCTTGTAGCAGATGCGAGCTTCAACTGGTGGAGTGTGCGGAGGAGCGGGGTGACGTGAGAGAACTTGGGAAGGTTGAACACCAGACGGGCTGCGGCATTCTGGATGAGTTGTAGGGGTTAAATGGCACAGGCAGGGAGCCCAGCCAACAGCGAGTTGCAGTAATCCAGACGGGAGATGACAAGGGCCTGGATTAGGACCTGTGCCGCTTCCTGTGTAAGGCAGGGTCGTACTCAATCGGAGGTGTACCTGTGGATGTATTTCAAGGCCTACCTTCAAACTCAGTGCCTCTTTGTTTGACATCATGGGAAAATCAAAAGAAATCAGCCAAGTCCTCCACAAGTCTGGTTCATCCTTGGGAGCAATTTCCAAACGCCTGAAGGTACCACGTTCATCTGTACAAACAATAGTACGCAAGTATAAACACCATGGGACCACGCAGCCGTCATACCACTCAGGAAGGAGATGCGTTCTGTCTCCTAGAGATGAACGTACTTTGGTGCGAAAAGTGCAAATCAATCCCAGAACAACAGCAAAGGACCTTGTGAAGATGCTGGAGGAAACAGGTACAAAAGTATCTATATCCACAGTAAATCATGTCCTATATCGACATAACCTGAAAGGCCGCTAAGCAAAGAAGAAGCCACTGCTCCAAAACCACCATAAAAAAGCCAGACTACGGTTTGCAACTGCACATGGGGACAAATATCGTACTTTTTGGAGAAATGTCCTCTGGTCTGATGAAACAAAAATATAACTGTTTGGCCATAATGACCATCGTTATGTTTGGAGGAAAAAGGGGGTGCTTGCAAGCCGAAGAACAACATCCCAACGTGAAGCTCGAGGGTGGCAGCATCATGCTGTGGGGGTGCTTTGCTGCAGGAGGGACTGGTGCACTTCACAAAATAGATGGCATCAAGAGGAAGGAAAATTATGTGGATATATTGAAGCAACATCTCAAGACATTATTCAGGAAGTTAAAGCTTGGTCGCAAATGGGTCTTCCAAATGGACAATGACCCCAAGCATACTTCCAGTTGTGGCGAAATGACTTAAGGACAACTTCTGACCCACTGGGAAATAGAAGCTGAAATAAATTATTCTCTCTACTATTATTCTGACATTTCACATTCTCAAAATAAAGTGGTGATCCTAACTGACCTAAAACAGGGACTTTGTTACTAGGATTAAATGTCAGGAATTGTGAAAAACTGAGTTTAAATGTATTTGGCTAAGGTGTATGTAAACTTCCGACTTCAACTGTACACCTGTTCTGAAAGGCCCCAGAGTCTGCAACACCACTAAGCAAGGGGCACCACCAAGCAAGCGGCACCATGAAGACCAAGGAACTCTCCAAACAGGTCAGGGACAAAGTTGTGGAGAAGTACAGATCAGAGTTGCCTTATAAAAAAATATCTGAAACTTTGAACATCCCACGGAGCACCATTAAATCCATTATAAAAAAATTGAAAGAATATGGCACCACAACAAACCTGCCAAGAGGGCCTCCCACCAGAACTCACGGACCAGGCAAGGAGGGCACCATCGCCACAGTGAAGCATGGTGGTGGCAGCATCATGCTGTGGGGATGTTTTTCATCGGCAGGGACTGGGAAACTGGTCAGAATTGAAAAAAATACAGGGAAATTCTTGAGGGAAACCTGTTTCAGTCTTTAAAAAAAAAAGTTATTTTACCTTTATTTAACTAGGCAAGTCAGTTAAGAACAAATTCTTATTTACAATGATGACCTACATCGGCCAAACCTGGATGACGCTGGGCCAATTGTGCGCTGCCCTCTGTCTTCCAGAGATTTGAGACTGGGACGGAGGTTCACCTTCCAGCAGTACAATTACCCTAAGCATACAGTTAAAGCAACACTCGAGTGGTTTAAGGGTAAACATTTAAACGTCTTGGAATGGCCTAGTCAAAGCCCAGATCTCAATCCAATTGAGAATCTGTGGTATGAGTTAAAGATTGCTGTACACCAGCGGAACCCATCCAACTTGAGGGGGTGTAAGGCAACAAAATAGGAAAAATGCCAAGGGGGGTGAATACTTTCGCAAGCCACTGTACTCTGGTAAATGTCAGCTGCTTTCCTTCCTCAGAAAAAAGGCCTTGTTGGGACATTAGAGCTGCCTCATTGCTTTCTCTGATGCATGTGCAGATCTGAACACACGCAAACACACGTGCACACACACACACACACACGCACACACACACTGCCTCTATCTCTCTATGGACTGGTTGTCCAGCTCAGTTCCTTTGATCTTCTGTCCTCCCTGGGCAACTGTGGTGGTTAAGGGACCCTACACACGCAAACATGCACAGTCACACACACACACACACACACACACACACACACACTCCACTCTGGAGAGAAATGTCCAATTAAACTTCAAAGGTTGGAGGAAACTGGAAAGTTTTTGAAGAGATCACCTCTGGGTCACCTTATCTCTCTCTCCTCCCTCCATCTCCCTGTCATCTCTCTCTCTCTCTCTCGCCCTCTGTTTCTCTCTCTTACACACACATCATACATGCACTTATGCACACACACACGCACCCACACACGCACACACGCACACACGCACACACACACACACACACAAACTTATTTCCACACATACTCAAACACAGAGAACTCTAGAAATCTCAGTGGAGCCTGCTTGCATCTCTTTGGGATTAGCTGCTATTTTAAAGTGAAGCTTTACCCAGTCGTTTTAATATCAAAATAAGACCAGACAATGGTTTCCTGATTCCTGCATGCAAACTTTCGACCGCAAAATTCAAAATGAAAGACAACCGTGGTTGCAGCTCGGCCGTGACACTATGTCCGCTTGTTTATCAGATTAGGCTGATGAAAAAAGACAAGGGATATCCCATAGGGCATACTACACATTACAGCTAGCATGCAAATTGGTCAGTTCTTCTTCCACCATAGTGATAAGCATTAAAAAGATGTATGGTTTAGAATAATTATTTTGGACAGAGTACGCTGCAAGGGTCTTGGAGAAGCTCCCATCTCCATAATGTTTTAACGGACTAGATTAAATCAGTTTCCAGGAAACGGACACGTCAAGCGGTACCTGAGCGCCAAGTCTGGGACCAAAAGGCTCCTGAACAGCTTCTACCCCCAAGCCATAAGTCTGCTGAACAGTTAATCAAATGGCTAGCAGGACTATTTGCATTGACCCCCTTTTTTTGTACTGTCTCTCTTGCACTGGCTCTATGCAAACTCACTGGACTCACACACTCACACATACTACACTGACACTCCAGCACACACATACACATGCATATTGACGCCACACACACACACACACACACACACACACACACACACACACACACACACACACACACACTGCTGCTACTCTGTTTATTATCTATCCTGATTGCCTAGTCACTTTTACCCCTACCTACATGTACATATTACCTCAGTTACCTCGTACCCCTGCATGTTGAATCGATACCGGTACTCCTTGTATATAGCCTCGTTATATTGTTATTTTATTGTGTTACAATTTCCTCTTTTTATTTAGCAAATATTTCTTATTTTTTAACTCTGCATTGTTGGGAAAGAGCTCGTAAGTAAGCATTTCACAGTAGTCTACACCTATTGTATTCGTTGCATGTGACAAATAACATTTTATTTGATTGATTTAGTCCTACTTTGTAGAACATTTTAAGTGAGACACTGTGCTTGATTAAAAACTGCTGGCTGAAAACAATCTGTGTGATGTATGACAAAGCCAGGGATTTCAGTTATTCATCTGTTTCATCTCCATTATATAAATTAGCCAGAAGAAGCCGACAGGAAGTTACTGCGAGAGAGAGGAGAGACATCCAACAAGATACTTTAATTCTTGTTGTCTCCTCAGGCATACAAACAGACTACAGATTACAACAACTTCACACTAGGATTGTGTCCCAAATGACACCTTATTTGACACTCAGAGAGGACTATCCTCGACCAGTTTAGAGACCCACATACAGTGAGGGAAAAAAGTATTTGATCCCCTGCTGATTTTGTACGTTTTCCCACTGACAAAGACATGATCAGTCTATAATTTTAATGGTAGGTTTATTTGAACAGTGAGAGACAGAATAACAACAAAAAAATCCAGAAAAACGCATGTCAAAAATGTTATAAATTGATTTGCATTTTAATGAGGGAAGTAAGTATTTGACCCCTCTGCAAAACATGACTTAGTACTTGGTGGCAAAACCCTTGTTGGCAATCACAGAGGTCAGACGTTTCTTGTAGTTGGCCACCAGGTTTGCACACATCTCAGGAGGGATTTTGTTCCACTCCTCTTTGCAGATCTTCTCCAAGTCATTAAGGTTTCGAGGCTGACATTTGGCAACTCGAACCTTCAGCTCCCTCCACAGATTTTCTATGGGATTAAGGTCTAGGCCACTCCAGGACCTTAATGTGCTACTTCTTGAGCCACTCCTTTGTTGCCTTGGCTGTGTGTTTTGGGTCATTGTCATGCTGGAATACCCATCCACGACCCATTTTCAATGCCCTGGCTGAGGGAAGGAGGTTCTCACCCAAGATTTGACGGTACATGGCCCCGTCCATCGTCCCTTTGATGCGGTGAAGTTGTCCTGTCCCTTTAGCAGAAAAACACCCCCAAAGCATAATGTTTCCACCTCCATGTTTGACGGTGGGGATGGTGTTCTTGGGGTCATAGGCAGCATTCCTCCTCCTCCAAACACGGCGAGTTGAGTTGATGCCAAAGAGCTCCATTTTGGTCTCATCTGACCACAACACTTTCACCCAGTTCTCCTCTGAATCATTCAGATGTTCATTGGCAAACTTCACACGGCCCTGTATATGTGCTTTCTTGAGCAGGGGGACCTTGCGGGCACTGCAGGATTTCAGTCCTTCACGGCGTAGTGTGTTACCAATTGTTTTCTTGGTGACTATGGTCCCAGCTGCATTGAGATCATTGACAAGATCCTCCCGTGTAGTTCTGGGCTGATTCCTCACCGTTCTCATGATCATTGCAACTCCACGAGGTGAGATCTTGCATGGAGCCCCAGGCCGAGGGAGATTGACAGTTCTTTTGTGTTTCTTCCATTTGCGAATATTCGCACCAACTGTTGTCAACTTCTCACCAAGCTGCTTGGCGATGGTCTTGTAGCCCATTCCAGCCTTGTGTAGGTCTACAATCTTGTCCCTGACATCCTTGGAGAGCTCTTTGGTCTTGGCCATGGTGGAGAGTTTGGAATCTGATTGATTGATTGCTTCTGTGGACAGGTGTCTTTTATACAGGTAACAAGCTGAGATTAGGAGCACTCCCTTTAAGAGTGTGCTCCTAATCTCAGCTCGTTACCTGTATAAAAGAGTCAGAAATCTTTCTGATTGAGAGGGGGTCAAATACTTATTTCCCTCATTAAAATGCAAATCAATTTATAACATTTTTTACATTAATCCCATAGAAAATCTGTGGAGGGAGCTGCAGTTTCGAGTTGCCAAACGTCAGCCTCGAAACCTTAATGACTTGGAGAAGATCTGCAAAGAGGAGTGGGACAAATCCCTCCTGAGATGAGTGCAAACCTGATTGCAAACAAGGGTTTTGCCACCAAGTACTAAGTCATGTTTTGCAGAGGGGTCAAATACTTATTTCCCTCATTAAAATGCTAATCAATTGATAACATTTTTGACATGCGTTTTTCTGGATTTTTTTGTTGTTATTCTGTCTCTCACTGTTCAAATAAACCTACTATTAAAATTATAGACTGATCATTTCTTTGTCAGTGGGCAAACGTACAAAATCAGCAGGGGATCAAATACTTTTTTCCCTCACTGTAGGAGCAGTAAAATGTAAAATATGGCTTCTTAATTGCCTTCAAATTTACAATATATATATATATATATATATATATATATATATATATATATAATTATATAATATTACAGATTTATTAATTTGGGAGATGTAGGCTAGTCATGCTATTTGGTGTAGCTTGTAGCCAATCTCTCCCTTCTGTCTGTCATTTTCTTTTCTTCTCAAGACAGAACCTTTACTCACATTCTAAACCACTTTCTGTAGCTCAGTTCATCTCTGTCTGTCTTAACTTCTGCTTCTCAGTTAATCTCTGTCTGTCTTATCTTCTGCTTCTCAGTTCATCTCTGTCTGTCTTATCTTCTGCTTCTCAGTTCGTCTTTGTCTGTCTTATCTTCTGCTTCTCAGTTCATCTCTGTCTGTATTATCTTCTGCTTCTCAGTTAATCTCTGTCTGTCTTATCTTCTGTTTCTCAGTTAATCTCTGTCTGTCTTATCTTCTGTTTCTCAGTTCATCTCTGTCTGTCTTATCTTCTGTTTCTCACTTCATCTCTTCCTGTCTTTTCTTCTGCTTCTCAGTTAATCTCTGTCTGTTTTATCTTATGTTTCTCAATTCATCTCTGTCTGTCTTATCTTCTGTTTCTCACTTCATCTCTTCCTGTTTTATCTTCTGCTTCTCAATTAATCTCTGTCTGTATTATCTACTGCTTCTCAGTTAATCTCTGTCTGTCTTATCTTCTGTTTCTCAGTTAATTTGTTGTTTTATCTCTTTCTATTCATCTCTGTCTGTCTTATCTTCTGTTTCTCACTTCATCTCTTCCTGTCTTATCTTCTGCTTCTCAGTTAATCTCTGTCTGTCTTATCTTCTGCTTCTCAGTTCATCTCTGCCTGTCTTATCTTCTGTTTCTCACTTCATCTCTTCCTGTCTTATCTTCTGCTTCTCAGTTAATCTCTGTCTGTCTTATCTTCTGCTTCTCAGTTAATCTCTGTCTGTCTTATCTTCTGTTTCTCAGTTCATCTCTTTCTGTCTTATCTTCTGCTTCTCAGTTAATCTCTGTCTGTCTTATCTTCTGTTTCTCAGTTCATTTCTTCTGTCTTATCTTCTGCTTCTCAGTTAATCTCTGTCTGTCTTATCTTCTGTTTCTCAGTTAATCTCTGTCTGTCTTATCTTCTGTTTCTCAGTTAATCTCTGTCTGTCTTATCTTCTGTTTCTCAGTTCATCTCTTTCTGTCTTATCTTCTGCTTCTCAGTTAATCTCTGTCTGTCTTATCTTCTGTTTCTCAGTTCATCTCTTTCTGTCTTATCTTCTGTTTCTCAGTTAATCTCTGTCTGTCTTATCTTCTGTTTCTCAGTTCATCTCTTCCTGTCTTATCTTCTGTTTCTTTTCCTTTTTCATCTCTTTCTATTTATGTCCTCGTCTGTCTTTCAGCTCTTTCAACGCACGTTTACATTTTAAAAAGTTGTTATCTCTGACTCAATGTGACTCAATTCAAACTGTTACAGACCTATATCCATCCTGCCCTGCCTTTCGAAAGTATTTGAAAGCCAAGTTAACAAACATATCATCAACCATTTCGAATCCTGCTTCTCAGTTAATCTCTGTCTGTCTTATCTTCTGTTTCTCAGTTAATCTCTGTCTGTCTTATCTTCTGTTTCTCAGTTCATCTCTGTCTGTCTTATCTTCTGTTTCTCACTTCATATCTTCCTGTCTTTTCTTCTGCTTCTCAGTTAATCTCTGTCTGTTTTATCTTATGTTTCTCAATTCATCTCTGTCTGTCTTATCTTCTGTTTCTCACTTCATCTCTTCCTGTTTTATCTTCTGCTTCTCAGTTAATCTCTGTCTGTATTATCTACTGCTTCTCAGTTAATCTCTGTCTGTCTTATCTTCTGTTTCTCAGTTAATCTCTGTCTGTCTTATCTTCTGTTTCTCAGTTCATCTCTGTCTGTCTTATCTTCTGTTTCTCACTTCATCTCTTCCTGTCTTATCTTCTGCTTCTCAGTTAATCTCTGTCTGTCTTATCTTCTGCTTCTCAGTTCATCTCTGCCTGTATTATCTTCTGCTTCTCAGTTCATCTCTGTCTGTCTTATCTTCTGTTTCTCACTTCATCTCTTCCTGTCTTATCTTCTGCTTCTCAGTTAATCTCTGTCTGTCTTATCTTCTGCTTCTCAGTTAATCTCTGTCTGTCTTATCTTCTGTTTCTCAGTTCATCTCTTTCTGTCTTATCTTCTGCTTCTCAGTTAATCTCTGTCTGTCTTATCTTCTGTTTCTCAGTTCATCTCTTTCTGTCTTATCTTCTGCTTCTCAGTTAATCTCTGTCTGTCTTATCTTCTGTTTCTCAGTTAATCTCTGTCTGTCTTATCTTCTGTTTCTCAGTTCATCTCTGTCTGTCTTATCTTCTGTTTCTCACTTCATCTCTTTCTGTCTTATCTTCTGCTTCTCAGTTAATCTCTGTCTGTCTTATCTTCTGTTTCTCAGTTCATCTCTTTCTGTCTTATCTTCTGTTTCTCAGTTAATCTCTGTCTGTCTTATCTTCTGTTTCTCAGTTCATCTCTTCCTGTCTTATCTTCTGTTTCTTTTCCTTTTTCATCTCTTTCTATTTATGTCCTCGTCTGTCTTTCAGCTCTTTCAACGCACGTTTACATTTTAAAAAGTTGTTATCTCTGACTCAATGTGACTCAATTCAAACTGTTACAGACCTATATCCATCCTGCCCTGCCTTTCGAAAGTATTTGAAAGCCAAGTTAACAAACAGATCATCAACCATTTCGAATCCCACCGTACCTTCTCCGCTATGCAATCCGGTTTCCGAGCTGGTCATGGGTGCACTTCAGCCACGCTCAAGGTCCTAAACGATATTATAACCGCAATCGATAATAGACAGTACTGTGCAGCCGTCTTCATCGACCTGGCCAAGGCTTTCGACTCTGTCAACCACCGCATTCTTATTGGCAGACTAAATAGCCTTGGTTTCTCAAATGACTGCCTCGCCTGGTTCACCAACTACTTCTCAGATAGAGTTCAATGTGTGAAATCGGAGGGCCTGTTGTCTGGACCTATGGCAGTCTCTATGGGGGTGCCACAGGATTCAATTCTTGGGCCGACTCTTTTCTCAGTGTATATCAATGATGTCGCTCTTGCTGCTGGTGACTCTCAGATCCACCTCTACGCAGACGACACCATTTTGTATACATCTGGCCCTTCATTGGACACTGTGTTAACAAACCTCCAAACGAGCTTCAATGCCATACAACACTCCTTCAGTAGCCTCTAACTGCTCTTAAACACTAGTAAAACTAAATGCATGCTCTTCAATCGAACGCTGCTGGCAACCGCCCACCCGACTAGAATCACCACTCTCGACGGGTCTGACCTAGAGTATGTGGACAACTACAAATACCTAGGTGTCTGGTTAGACTGTAAACTCTCCTTCCAGACTCACATTAAGAATCTCCAATCCAAAGTTAAATCTAGAATCGGCTTCCTATTTCGCAACAAAGCCTCCTTCACTCATGCTGCCAAACATGCCCTCGTAAAACTGACTATCCTACCGATCCTTGACTTCGGCGATGTCATTTACAAAATAGCCTCCAACACTCTACTCAGCAAATTGGATGTAGTCTATCACAGTGCCATCCGTTTTGTCTCCAAAGCCCCATACACTACCCACCACTGTGACCTGTACGCTCTTGTTGGCTGGTCCTCACTACATGTTCGTCGTCAAACCCACTGGCTCCAGGCCATCTATAAATCACTGCTAGGCAAATCCCCGCCTTATCTTAGCTCATTGGTCACCATAGCAGCACCCACCCGTAGTCTGCGCTCCAGCAGGTATATCTCACTGGTCATTCCCAAAGCCAACACCTCCTTTGGCCGCCATTCCTTCCAGTTCTCTGCTGCCAATGACTGGAACGAATTGCAAAAATCTCTGAAGCTGGAGACTCTTATCTCCCTCACTAACTTTAAGCATCAGTTGTCAGAGCACCTTACCGATCACTGCACATGTACACAGCCCATCTGAAATTAGCCCACCCAACTACCTCATCCCTATATTGTTATTTATTTTGCTCTTTTGCACCCCAGTATCTCTATTTGCACATAATCTCTTGCACATCTAGCATTCCAGTGTTAATACTAATTGTAATTATTTTGCACTATAGCCTATTTATTGCCTTACCTCCATAACTTGCTACATTTGCACACACTGTATATATATTTTCTGTTGTATTTTATGACCTTATGTTTTTTTTACCCCATATGTAACTCTGTGTTGTTGTTTTTATTGCACTGCTTTGCTTTATCTTGGCCAGGTCGCAGTTGTAAATGAGAACTTGTTCTCAACTGGCTTACCTGGTTAAATAAAGGTGAAATAAAATAAATAAATAAATAAAAAGGTGGTGTTGAAGGAGTCACGCGCAGGAGGGTAAAACACAGAATAATAGGCTTTAATCCGCAAAATACAGGTTTACGCAGAACTGCATCAAACACACTCCATGGCACAAAGCAGGTGCACTGGAAAATACAAGGCACACAGGAAAATACTCCCATCGAACAAAACACACGAGATCCACCGAGCTTCACTAACCTCCACAATAAACAAACACCCACAAGGACAAGGGGGCAGAGGGAACACTTATACACTGACTAATGAGGGGATTAGAACCAGGTGTGTGTGATAATGAGACAAGACAATTGTGATGATGATTGGGGCGGCAGTGGTTAGTACTCCGGTGACGACGAACGCCGAAGCCTGCCCGAACAAGGAGGGGAGGCAGTAGTAAGAATACTGACCACTCCCCCGGCTGGTCCTGGCAATAGGACCGCAGGAACCTACCCACATCCGGATTTACTTGTTCCACCTGCCCATTTGACTCGGGGTGGAACCCAGAGGTCAGGTTGACCGAGACCCCCAGATGTTCCATGAACGCCTTCCAAACCTTGGATGTGAACTGGGGACCTCGGTCGGACACGATATCCTCTGGCGCCCCATAGTGCCGGAAGGCATGAGTAAATAGGGCCTTCGCAGTCTGCAGGGCCGTGGGGAGACCGGGCAGAGGAAGGATGTAGCAGGACTGGAGAAGCAGTCCACAACGACCAGGATCGTGGTGTTACCTTGGGAGAGGGGAAGATCAGTCAGAAAATCAATACTAAGATGACACCATGGTCATTGTGGAACTGGTAATGGTTGTAGCTTACCCGTTGGGAGGTGCCTAGGTGCCTTACTCTGGGCGCACACCGAGCAGGAGGAGACGTATACCCTCACATCCTTAGCCAAGGTAGGCCACCAGTACCTTCCGCTCAAGCAGCGCACTGTACGGCCGATACCTGGGTGACCAGAGGAGGGTGACGTGTGTGCCCAGTAGATCAGACGATCACGGATAAGACTAGGCACGTACTGCAACCCAGTTGGACACTGCGGTGGAGATGGATCTGTGTGTAATGCCTGCTCTATACCTGCGTCCATCGCCCATACTCCCGGCGCCACAATGCTGGAGGCCGGGAGTATGTGGGTGTTGTCTCTGGGCCTCTCCTCTGTGTCATACAGCCGGGACAGTGTGTCTGCCTTCACGTTCTTCGTACCCGGAATGTATGATAGTGTAAAATCAAACCAGGTGAAGAATAGGGCCCACCTGGCCTGGTGAGGATTCAGCCTCCTCGCTGCCCGGATGTACTCCAGGTTACGGTGGTCCGTCCAGATGAGGAAAGGGTGTTTCGCCCCTTTGAGCCAATGCCTCCACACGGTCAAGGCTTGGACAACAGCCAACAGCTCCCGATCACCAACGTCGTAGTTCTGCTCCGCCGGGCTGAGCTTCTTAGAGAAGAAGGCACAGGGGCGGAGCTTGGGTGGCGTACCCAAGCGTTGAGACAGGACAGCTCCTATCCCAACCTCGGACGCATCCACCTCCACTACAAACGGTACTGATGAATCGGGGTGGGCCAGTACTGGGGCTGAGGTGAACAGATCCCGCAGTTTGCTGAAGGCCTGGTCAGCCTCAGCAGACCAGAGGATCCGGGACGGCCCACCATTCAACAGGGAGGTAATGGGAGCTGTGACCTTGCCAAAGCCCCGGATAAACCTCCGATAGTAGTTGGCAAAGCCAAGGAAGCGCTGCAATTATGCACGGCTGAAATGAGATCTCCCTCCATCTCCACACCTGACGTGGAAATGCGGTATGGAAAAACATACACTTCTCTGCGTTAGCATAAAGGTCATTTTCCAACAGTCGGGCCAGCACCTTGCGAACCTGGGACACATGCTCGGCGTGCGTAGCGGAATAAAAACAGGATGTCATCAATGTAGACCACTACACCGCGACCAAGCATGTCCCGAAACACCTCATTCACAAAGGACTGGAAAACTGAGGGAGCATTCATCAAACCATTGGGCATCACCAGGTATTCATAATGCCCCATGGTTGTGCTGAATGCTGTCTTCCACTCGGATACGCACCAGGTTGTGCGAACTCCTGAGATCTAATTTGGTGAAGAAGCACGCTCCATGCATTGATTCAATCACCGAAGGAATGAGGGGGAGAGGATAATTAAATCTAATCGTCTCCCTGTTCAGTGGTCGATAATCAATGCACGGACGCAGACCTCCGTCCTTCTTCTTCACAAAGAAGAAACACGAGGAGGCGGGTGAAGTGGAGGAACGTATATAGCCCTGGCGTAGGGACTCAGTTACATAGGTTTCCATAGCCACCGTTTCAGCCTGCGACAGGGGGTGTATATGACTTCTGGGAGGTACAGCGTCTACCCAGAAGGTTTAAATCAAATCAAATCAAATTGTATTGGCCACATGCGCCGAATACAACAGGTGCAGGCATTACAGTGAAATGCTTACTTACAGCCCTTAACCAACAGTGCATTAATTTTTTTATAAAAAAGTAAAATAAAACAACAAAAAAGTGTTGAGAAAAAAAGAGCAGAAGTAAAATAAAATAACAGTAGGGAGGCTATATATACAGGGGGGTACCGGTGCAGAGTCAATGTGCGGGGGCACCGGCTAGTTGAGGTAGTTGAAGTAATATGTACATGTGGGTAGAGTTAAAGTGACAATGCATAAATAATTAACAGAGTAGCAGCAGCGTAAAAATATGTGGTGGGGGGTGGTGGTGGGGGGACAGTGCAAATAGTCTGGGTAGCCATGATTAGCTGTTCAGGAGTCTTATGGCCTGGGGGTAGAAGCTGTTGAGAAATCTTTTAGACCTAGACTTGGCACTCCGGTACCGCTTGCCGTGCGGTAGCAGAGAGAACAGTCTATGACTAGGGTGGCAGGAGTCTTTGACAATTTTGAGGGCCTTCCTCTGACACTGCCTGGTATAGAGGTCCTGGATGGCAGGAAGCTTGGCCCCAGATATGTACTGGGCCGTACGCACCACCCTCTGTAGTGCCTTGCTGTCGGAGGCCGAGCAGTTGCCATACCAGGCAGTGATGCAACCAGTCAGGATGCTCTCGATGGTGCAGCTGTAGAATTTTTTTGAGGATCTGAGGACCCATGCCAAATCTTTTCAGTCTCCTGAGGGGGAATAGGCTTTGTCATGCCCTCTTCACGACTGTCTTGGTGTGTTTGGACCATGATAGTTCGTTGGTGATGTGGACACCAAGGAACTTGAAGCTCACAACCTGTTCCACTACAGCCCCGTCGATGAGAATGGGGGCATGCTCAGTCCCTTTGTCTTGGTCACGTTGAGGGAGAGGTTGTTATCCTGGCACCACATGGCCAGGTCTCTGACCTCCTCCCTATTGGCTGTCTCATCGTTGTCGGTGATCAGGCCTACCACTGTTGTGTCGTCAGCAAACTTAATGATGGTGTTGGAGTCGTGTCTGGCCATGCAGTCATGGGTGAACAGGAAGTACAGGAGGGGACTGAGCACGCACCCCTGAGGGGCCCCCGTGTTGAGGATCAGTGTGGCAGATGTGTTGTTATCTTCCCTTACCACCTGGGGGCGGCCCGTGAGGAAGTCCAGGATCCAGTTGCAGAGGGAGGTGTTTAGTCCCAGGATCCTTAGCTTAGTGATGAGCTTTGAGGGCACTATGGTGTTGAATGCAGAGCTGTAGTCAATGAATAGCATTCTCAGGTAGGTGTTCCTCTTGTCCAGGTGGGAAAGGGCAGTGTGGAGTGCAATAGAGATTGCATCATCTGTGGATCTGTTGGGGCGGTATATAAATTGGAGTGGGTCTAGGGTTTCTGGGATAATGGTGTTGAGGTTCCAAGAACAGCGCCGGAGAAGATGGCTGCCGTTTTACAGCCCTCTAACCAATTGTACTATTATGTGTGTTTTTCCGCGTTATTTGTAATTTATTTTGTACATAACGTTTCTGTCATCGTCTCTTATAACCAAAAAGAGCTTCTGGATATCAGGACAGCGATTACTCACTTCGTATTGGACGAATATTTTTTCTTCAACGAGGCGGCCGCGAAGGATATCATACAGACACCCGACAAGGCCCAAATCCCCGTCATTCGCGTGAGGAAGAGACGGAGATATCGTGGACGTAGATCGGGGTGCCTTGAAAGGATCCAACGGTGAGCGAGTAAACTGCCTCTTCCATCAAGCCTATTAGCCAATGTTCAATCATTTGAAAATAAATTGGATGACCTAAGATTACGGTTATCCTACCAACGGGACATTAAAAACTGTAATATCTTATGTTTCACCGAGTCGTGGCTGAACGACGACATGGATAACATACAGCTAGCGGGCTATACGCTACATCGGCAGGATAGAACGGCTGACTCGTAAGACAAGGGGTGGCGGTCTGTGTATATTTGTAAACAACAGCTGGTGCACAAAATCAAATACTAAGGAAGTCTCAAGGTTTTGCTCGCCTGAGGTAGAGTATCTTATGATAAGCTGTAGACCACACCATTTACCAAGAGAGTTTTCATCTATATTTTTCATAGCTGTCTATTTACCACCACAAACCAATGCTGGCATTAAGATTGCACTGAATGAGTTGTACAAGGCCATAAATCAACAGGAAAACGCTCATCCAGATGCAGCGCTCCTAGTGGCCGGGAACTTTAATGCAGGGAAACTTAAATCCGTTCTACCTAATTTCTACCAGCATGTTAAATGTGCAACCAGAGGAAAAAAACTCTAGACCACCTTTACTCCACACACAGAGACGCATACAAAGCTCTCCCTCGCCCTCCATTTGGCAAATCTGACCATAACTCTATCCTCCTGATTCCTGCTTATAAGCAAAAACTAAATCAGGAAGCACCAGTGACTCGAGTTAATAAAAAAGTGGTCAGATGACGCAGATGCTAAGCTACAGGACTGTTTTGCTAGCACAGACTGGAACATGTTCCGGGATTCTTCAGACAGCATTGAGGAGTACACCACATCAGTCACTGGCTTCATCAATAAGTGCATCGATGATGTCGTCCCCACAGTGACCGTACGTACATACCCCAACCAGAAGCCATGGATTACAGGAAACATCCGCACTGAGCTAAAGGGTAGAGCTGCCGCTTTCAAGGAACGGGACTCTAACCCGACGCTTATAAGAAATCCCGCTATGCCCTCCGGACGAACCATCAAACAGGCAAAGAGTCAATACAGGACTAAGATTGAATCGTACTACACTGGCTCTGACGCTCGTCGGATGTGGCAGGGCTTGAAAACTATTACAGACTACAAAGGGAAGCACAGCCGCGAGCTGCCCAGTGACACAAGCCTACCAGACGAGCTAAACCACTTCTATGCTCGCTTCGAGGCAAGCAACACTGAAGCATGCATGAGAGCACCAGCTGTTCCGGATGACTATGTGATCACGCTCTCCGTAGCCGATGTGAGTAAGACTTTTAAGCAGGTCAACATTCACAAGGCAGCAGGGCCAGACGGATTACCAGGACGTGTACTCCGAGCATGTGCTGACCAACTGGCAAGTGTCTTCACTGACATTTTCAACATGTCCCTGACTGAGTCTGTAATACCAACATGTTTCAAGCAGACCACCATAGTCCGTGTGCCCAAGGACTCTAAGATAACCTGCCTAAATGACTACCGACCCGTAGCACTGACGTCTGAAAGGCTGGTCATGGCTCACATCAACAGCATTATCCCAGAAACCCTAGACCCACTCCAATTTGCATACCGCCCCAACAGATCCACAGATGATGCAATCTCTATTGCACTCCACACTGCCCTTTCCCACCTGGACAAGAGGAACACCTACGTGAGAATGCTATTCATTGACTACAGCTCAGCATTCAACACCATAGTGCCCTCTAAGCTCATCACTAAGCTAAGGATCCTGGGACTAAACACCTCCCTCTGCAACTGGATCCTGGACTTCCTGACGGGCCGCCCCCAGGTGGTAAGGGTAGGTGACAACACATCTGCCACACTGATCCTCAACACGGGGCCCCTCGGGGTGCGTGCTCAGTCCCCTCCTGTACTCTCTGTTCACCCATGACTGCATGGCCAGGCACGACTCAACACCATCATTAAGTTTGCCGACTGACACAACAGTGGTAGGCCTGATCACCGACAACGATGAGACAGCCTATAGGGAGGAGGTCAGAGACCTGGCCGTGTGGTGCCAGGACAACAACCTCTCCCTCAACGTGACCAAGACAAAGGAGATGATTGTGGACTACAGGAAAAAAAGAGGACTGAGCACGCCCCCATTCTCATCGACGGGGCTGTAGTGGAACAGGTTGAGAGCTTCAAGTTCCTTGGTGTCCACATCACCAACGAACTATCATGGTCCAAACACACCAAGACAGTCGTGAAGAGGGCACGACAAAGCCTATTCCCCCTCAGGAGACTGAAAAGATTTGGCATGGGTCCTCAGATCCTCAAAAATTCTACAGCTGCACCATCGAGAGCATCCTGACTGGTTGCATCACCGCCTGGTATGGCAACTGCTTGGCCTCCGACCGCAGGCACTACAGAGGGTAGTGCGTACGGCCCAGTACATCACTGGGGCCAAGCTTCCTGCCATCCAGGACCTCCTATACCAGGCGGTGTCAGAGGAAGGCCCTCAAAATTGTCAAAGACTCCTGCCACCCTAGTCATAGACTGTTCTCTCTGCTACCGCATGGCAATCGGGTACCGGAGTGCCAAGTCTAGGTCCAAAAGACTTCTCAACAGCTTCTACCCCCAAGCCATAAGACTCCTGAACAGCTAATCATGGCTACCCGGACTATTTGCACTGCCCCCCACCCCATCCTTTTTACGCTGCTAATACTCTGTTAATTATTTATGCATAGTCACTTTAACTCTACCCACATGTACATATTACCTCAACTACCTCAACTAGCCGGTGCCCCCGCACATTGACTCTGCAACGGTACCCCCCTGTATATATAGCCTCCCTACTGTTATTTTATTTTACTTCTGCTCTTTTTTTCTCAACACTTTTTTTGATGTTGTTTTATTTTTTATTTTTAACTTTTTTTGTTAAAAATAAATGCACTGTTGGTTAAGGGCTGTAAGTAAGTATTTCACTGTAATGTCTGCACCTGTTGTATTCGGCGCATGTGACCAATAAAATTTGATTTGATTTGATTTGATTTTATGTGAGCCATGACCAGCCATTCAAAGCACTTCATGGCTACAGATGTCAGTGCTACGGGTCGGTAATCATTTAGGCAGGTTATCTTAGTGTCCTTGGGCACGGGGACTATGGTGGTCTGCTTGAAACATGTTGGTATTACAGACTCAGTCAGGGACATGTTGAAAATGTCAGTGAAGACACTTGCCAGTTGGTCAGCACATGCTCGGAGTATACGTCCTGGTAATCCGTCTGGCCCTGCGGCCTTGTGAATGTTGACCTGCTTAACAGTCTTACTCACATCGGCTACGGAGAGCGTGATCACATAGTCATCCGGAACAGCTGGTGCTCTCATGCATGCTTCAGTGTTGCTTGCCTCGAAGCGAGCATAGAATTGGTTTAACTCGTCTGGAAATCTTGTGTCACTGGGCAGCTCGCGGCTGTGCTTCCCTTTATAGTCTGTAATAGTTTTCATGCCCTGCCACATCCGACGAGCGTCAGAGCCGGTGTAGTACGATTCAATCTTAGTCCTGTATTGACTCTTTGCCTGTTTGATGGTTCGTCGGAGGGCATAGTGGGATTTCTTATAAGCTCCTTGAAAGCGGCAGCTCTACCCTTTAGCTCAGTGCGGATGTTGCCTGTAATCCATGGCTTCTGGTTGGGGTATGTACGTACGGTCACTGTGGGGACGACATCATCGATGCACTTATTGATGAAGCCAGTGACTGATGTGGTGTCCTCAATGTTATCTGAAGAATCCCGGAACATCTTCCAGTTTGTGCTAGCAAAACAGTCCTGTAGCTTAGCATCTGCATCATCTGACCACTTTTATATTAACCGTGTCACTGGTGCTTCATGCTTTAGTTTTTGCTTATAAGCAGGAATCAGGAGGATAGAGTTATGGTCAAATTTGCCAAATGGAGGGCGAGGGAGAGCTTTGTATGTGTCTCTGTGTGTGGAGTAAAGGTGGTCTAGAGTTTTTTTTCCTCTGGTTGCACATTTAACATGCTGGTAGAAATTAGGTAGAACGGATTTAAGTTTCCCTGCATTAAAGTCCACCGGCCACTAGGAGCGCTGCCTCTGGATGAGCGTTTTCCTGTTCACTTATGGCCATATACAGCTCATTCAGTGCAATCTTAATGCCAGCATTGGTTTGTGGTGGTAAATACACAGCCATGAAAAATATAGATGAAAACTCTCTTGGTAAATAGTGTGGTCTACAGCTTATCATAAGATACTCTACCTCAGGCGAGCAAAACCTCGAGACTTCCTTAGTATTTGATTTTGTGCACCAGCTGTTGTTTACAAATATACACAGACCGCCACCCCTTTTCTTACCGGAGTCAGCCGTTCTATCCTGCCGATGTAGCGTATAGCCCGCTAGCTGTATGTTGTCCATGTTGTCGTTCAGCCACGACTCAGTGAAACATAAGATATTACAGTTTTTAATGTCCCGTTGGTAGGATAACCGTAATCTTAGGTAATCCAATTTGTTCTCAAATGACTGAACATTGGCTAATAGGAATGATGGAAGAGGCAGTGTACTCGCTCGCCGTCGGATCCTTACTGTCAAGGGGTGCTGAAGGTGGGTGTGGTGCATGAATCAAGCGCAGGACGCAGAAGCTCAGTCCAAAAGACTTTAGTGCAATATTCACGTAGAAAATAAGCACAATAAGCCCGAAGGCGAAATAACGGCGCACACAGGCGTCAAACAAACGGCGCACTAACATGTGCGAAAAACGTCTCTAAAACACTGGAGGGAAGTACGTAGCTCCAACACAAAACAGAAGAGCAATCACACACAAAGACAAACACACACAACGAGAACTAAATAGGACACTAACGAGGACTAACAAGACACAGGTGTACAACATCAAGACAAAACCAAACGAACATGAAACATAGATCGGTGGCAGCTAGTACTCCGGGGACGACGACCGCCGAAGCCTGCCCGAACCAGGAGGAGGAGCAGCCTCGGCCGAAACCGTGATAGTACCCCCCTTGACGCGCGGCTCCAGCCGTGCGCCGACCCCCGGCCTCGGGGACGACCAGGAGGACGCGCGAGCAGGGCGCGCGGGATGGTCTCGTGGAACTCCGACAGGAGAGATGGGTCTAGGATGTCCCTCCCGCGGCACCCAGCACCGCTCCTCCGGGCCGCACCCTCCCACTCCACGAGATACTGGAGACCCCCCATCCGGCGTCTAGAGTCCAAGATGGACCGAACGGTGTACGCCGGAGCCCCCTCGATGTCCAGTGGGGGCGGAGGAGTCTCCCTATCTCATTGTCCTGGAGTGGACCAGCTACCACCGGCCTGAGAAGAGACACATGGAACGAGGGGTTAATATTCTTATACTCAACAGGTAGATGTAACCTATAACACACCCTCGTTCAATCTTCTCAGGACTTTAAAGGGGCCCCACAAACTGCCGACCCAGCTTCCGGCAGGGCAGGCGGAGGGGTAGGTTTCTGGTAGAGAGCCAGACTCGATCTCCGGGTGCGTACACCGGCCCCTCACTGCGGTGGAGATCGGGCGCTCGCCTTGTGACGAAGGACGGCCCGCTGCAGGTGGACGTGGGCAGCGTTCCTCGCTCTCTTCCGAGCGCCCTCATCCAATCATCCACTGCAGGGGCCTCGATCTGGCTCTGCTGCCAAGGTGCCAGAACCGGCTGGTAACCTAACAGACATTGGAAGGGGGTTAGGTTGGTAGAGGAGTGGCGGAGAGATTTCTGGGCCATCACGGCCCAGGGAATGTACCGTGCCCACTCCTCCGGCCGGCCCTGGCAATACGACCTCAGAAACCTACCCACATCCTGGTTGACACGTTCTACCTGCCCGTTACTCTCCGGGTGGTACCCTGAGGTAAGGCTAACCGAGACCCCCAACCGCTCCATGAACGCTCTCCAAACACGGGAGGTAAACTGGGGGCCTCGATCAGACACTATATCCTTGGGTACCCCGTAATGCCGGAAGACGTGGGTAAATAGGGCCTCAGCGGTCTGTAGGGCAGTAGGAAGACCCGACATTGGGAGAAGACGACAGGCCTTAGAGAACCTGTCCACAACGACCAAGATGGTGGTATTCCCCTGAGAGAGGGGAAGGTCTGTCACAAAATCCACCGAGAGGTGGGACCATGGTCATTGTGGAACGGGCAGGGGTTGTAACTTACCCCTGGGCAGATGTCGGGGTGCCTTACACTGGGCGCACACCGAGCAGGAGGAGACATAAACCCTCACATCCCTAGCCAAAGTGGGCCACCAGTATTTAGTGCTAAGGCAATGCACTGTCCGGCCAATACCCGGATGTCCAGAGGAGGGTGACGTGTGAGCCCAGTAAATGAGTCGATCCCGAATCTCGAGCGGAACGTACTTCCGACCCTCAGGACACTGTGGAGGGCTGGGGTCGGTACGCAACGCCGCTCAATTTCGGCATCGACCTCCCACACCACCGGTGCCACAAGGCAAGACTCCGGTAGTATGGGAGTAGGCTCAACGGACCTCTCCCTCCGTGTCATACCGCGGGACAGCGCATCTGCCTTACCATTCTGGGACCCAGGGATGTACGTGATTTTAAATACGAACCTGGTGAGAAACATACTCCATCGAGCCTGGCGAGGGTTCAGTCTCCTCGCTGCCCGGATGTACTCCAGGTTCCGATGGTCAGTCAAAATGAGGAAAGGGTGTTGAGCCCCTCAAGCCAATGCCTCCACACCTTAAGGGCTTGAACTACAGCTAACAGCTCCCTGTCCCCAACGTCATAGTTACGCTCCGCTGGGCTGAGCTTTTCGAGTAAAAAGCACAGGGGCGGAGTTTAGGTGGCGTGCCGGACCGTTGAGAGAAAACGGCCCCTATACCAGCCTCAGACGCGTCTACTTCAACCTGAAAGGGTAATGCGGGATCCGGATGCGCCAGCACCGAGCCGACGTAAAACAGGTCCTTCAGTCTCCTAAAGGCCCTGTCCGCATCAGCTGACCACTGCAGGCGCACCGGACCCCCTTTCAGAAGGGACGTGATGGGAGCTGCCACCTGTCCAAAACCCCCGGATAAACCTCCGGTAGTAATTCGCAAAGCCTAAGAACTGCTGCACCTCTTTTACAGTGGTTGGAGTTTGCCAATTACGCACAGCGGACACACGATCCACCTCCATTCTCACCCCTGACGCGGACAACCGATAACCCAAAAAGGAGACCGACTCCTGGAAAAACAGACATTTCCTCTGCCTTGACATATAGGTCGTGCTCCAACAGCCTCCTCAATACACGATGCACCAGGGTTATATGCTCGGCTCGGGTAGACGAGTACACCAGAATGTCATCAATGTACACGACCACCCCCTTGTCCCTGCATATCCCGGAAAATGTCATCTACGAAGGATTGGAAGACTGATGGAGCATTCATCAACCCATATGGCATGACGAGATATTCGAAATGACCTGACGTGGTACTAAACGCTGTCTTCCATTCGTCGCCCTCCCTAATGCGCACCAAGTTATACGCGCTCCTTGCATTTGACTCTGTCATGGTCGCAATCAGAGGGAGTGGATAACTGTATTTCACAGTAATCTGATTGAGACCACGGTAATCAATGCACGGGCGCAACCCTCCATCTTTCTTCTTCACAAAAAGAAGCTCGGGAGGCGGGAGAAGTGGAGGGCCGATGTATCCCTGTCTCAAAGATTCGGCTATGTAAGTCTCCATAGCTTTTCTCTCCTCTTGAGACAAAGGATACACGTGGCTCCGTGGGAGCGCTGCTCCTGCCTGGAGATCAATTGCACAATCCCCCTGTCTATGAGGAGGCAACTGCGTCGCCCCTAGTTTTACTAAACACGAGAGCTAAATCCCCATATTCAGGCGGAATGTGCAGTGCAGGCACTTGGTTTGGACTTTCCACCGAAATCGCCCCCACAGAAACACCCAGACATCGCCCCTCGCACTGAGCAGACCACCCATTGAGAGCCCTCTGTTGCCACGAAATAGCAGGGTTATGGGTGCTTAACCAGGGAATTCCCAGCACCACTGGGTACGCAGGAGAGTTGATCAGATACATCTGTATAGTCTCTTCATGACCCCCTGCGCACACATCCTAAGTGGTGCTGTGATCTCCTAATCAACCCCGACCCCAACGGGCGGCTATCTAAGGCATGAACGGGAAAAGGTTTGTCAACAGGTAGGAGAGGGATCCCTAAATCTAAACAAAACTTCAGATCAACAAAATTCCCAGCTGCGCCTGAATCTACTAGCGCCTTATGCTGGGAATGAGGTGCAACCTGTGGAAAACACACAGGTATACAAAAGTGCGCAACAGAAAGCTCTGGGTAAGTGGGACGTCTACTCACCTGGGAGGCCCCTCCAGTGCGTGGCCTGTTGTCTTCTCCCCCGGAGAACCCTCCCCAGCACCTGGCCGCAGTGTGCCCTCCACGACCGCAAGACTTGGTGCAGGAGACAGGCCCCTCGGGCTCCTCCTCCTCCTTTCTCTTAGCGCCGGCACACCCGAGCTCCATAGGGCTCGGCTCGGAGGTGCCGGAGGGCGGGAATGGACGGACCCCCTCGGGGACGTCCACGGGTGGCCAGCAGGGTGTCCAGACGGATGGATGTATCGACCAACTGGTCGAAAGTGAGATGGGTATCCCTGCAGGCCAACTCACGTTGAACGTCCTCCCGTAGGCTACATCGAAAATGGTCGATGAGGGCCCGTTCACTCCACCCTGCGTCCGCCGCTAGAGTCCGAACTCTAGAGCAACGCCTGTGCGCTCCTCCTCCCCTGTCTCAGGTGGACTAGACGCTCCCCCGCCGCTTTGCCCTCAGGTGGATGGTCGAACACGGCCTTGAAGCGGCGGGAGAACTCGGCGTAGGAGATGGTGTTGGCGTCCATCTTCCTCCACTCGGCGTTAGCCCACTCCAACGCCTTGCCCGTGAGACAGGAGATGAGGGCGGAAACGCTCTCGTGTCCCGAGGGCACCGGGTGTACAGTGGCCAGGTAGGAACCCCTGACACCCGGCAGCTGTTCCGTCATACGCCCTAGGGAGCGAGAGCCGAATCCCCCTGGGTTCCGGACCTGGGACTGGTGGACCGGCCGATGGGGTTGGCAGGGTAGGTGGAGGTGTGGGTACCCCGCTGGCCTCCCATCGGTGCAGGGTGTTGATGACGTCCTGTAGAGCGGTCCCCAGTTGTCGTATCTGGTCATCTTGGCCGCGAACATGATCCTCGAGCTGACTCAGGCGTAACTGCAGATCCTGCTGATTCCATTTTGGTGTGTGATTCTGTCAAGGGGTGCTGAAGGTGGGTGTGGTGCATGAATCAAGCGCAGGACGCAGAAGCTCAGTCCAAAAGACTTTAGTGCAATATTC
Organism: Coregonus clupeaformis; assembly: GCF_020615455.1. Taxonomy (NCBI): domain Eukaryota; kingdom Metazoa; phylum Chordata; class Actinopteri; order Salmoniformes; family Salmonidae; genus Coregonus; species Coregonus clupeaformis. The sequence goes on along the minus strand of NC_059220.1, from coordinate 12,017,393 downwards.
ACGTAGAAAATAAGCACAATAAGCCCGAAGGCGAAATAATGGCGCACACAGGCGTCAAACAAACGGCGCACTAACATGTGCGAAAAAACGTCTCTAAAACACTGAGGGAAGTACGTAGCTCCAACACAAAACAGAAGAGCAATCACACACAAAGACAAACACACACAACGAGAACTAAATAGGACACTAACGAGGACTAACAAGACACAGGTGTACAACATCAAGACAAAACCAAACGAACATGAAACATAGATCGGTGGCAGCTAGTACTCCGGGGACGACGACCGCCGAAGCCTGCCCGAACCAGGAGGAGGAGCAGCCTCGGCCGAAACCGTGACACTTACAAGGCACCCCGACCTATGTCCACGATATCTCTGTCTCTTTCTCATGCGGATGACAGGGATTTGGGCCTTGTCGGGTGTCTGTAGGATATCCTTCGCGTCTGACTTGTTGAAGAAAAAATCTTCGTCCAATACGAGGTGAGTAATCGCTGTCCTGATATCCAGAAGCTCTTTTTGGTTATAAGAGATGATGGCAGAAACATTATGTACAGAATAAATTACAAATAACACGGAAAAACACACATAATAGTACAATTGGTTAGAGGGCTGTAAAACGGCAGCCATCTTCTCCGGCGCCATTCTCCACAACGCGCAATCCCCCGCCAGATGAGGTGGTAATTTAGTCGCCTGCGTTTTAGAGAACACTTGCACCAGATCGAGGTATTCAGGGGGAATGCGCACGGTGGAGGTGCTGTCTGGACTTTCCACCGTGGTTGCACCAACGGAAACATCTAGACACCTACCCTGACACTCTCGCGACCACCCCATGAGAGCCCTTTGCGGCCATGAGAAGGTGGGGTTGTGGAGTGCTATTCAAGGGATACCTAATACCACAGAGAAAGCAGGAGATTCAATCATCGAAAAAATAACCTGCTCAAAATGAGTCTCCTGGGTGATCATGGTGACTGGTATTGTGACTTCCGTAATAAACCCGGAACTTATTGGTCGACTATCGAGTGCTCTGATGGGGAGTGGAATGGATAGGGAACCAATGTTATGCCTTGATGGCGTGCGAATGCCCTATCCATAAAGTTCCCAGCTGCGCCTGAATCGACTAGCGCCTTACACTGGGGAACTACCATGAGATCGGGAAAGTGGATAGGTAGGGTACAGTGCGCAGCAGAGGGCTCTGAACAAGTGTGGGTGTTCGATACCTGGGGTGTTGCGTGAGTGCCATGCCTGCCGCCTCCCGGCCCAAAAGAACGTTGACTATGACGTGTAGTGTATTGTCCCTTCGTGCGACCAGAGTGGCACTGTCGCTGTCCTCCTCCGCTCTCTCCGCCGACGGCTCCACCCAGCTCCATCGGCTCGGGATCCAAGTCGTCCGGGGTGGAAACGGACAGACCCCTACCAGGATGTCCTCTGGCTGCCAGCAGGTTGTCCAAACGAATGGCCATGTCCACCAGTTTGTTGAAGGACAACATGGTGTCTCGGCAGGCTAGCTCCCGTCGGACGTCCTCCCGCAGATGGCACCGGAAATGGTAGATCAGGGCCCGCTCGTTCCACCCGGGCCCCACTGCCAGCGTCCGAAACTCCAACGCGAAGTCCTGCGCGGTCCTCGTCCCCGCAGGGACCAGTCGCTCACCCGCCTCTCTACCCTCGGGCGGGTGATCGAAGACCGCCCGAAAGAGGCGAGCGAACTCCCTGTAGTCCTCCAACGTGGCTCCTCCTTCGTTCCACACCGCGTTGGCCCACTCCAGGGCTTTCCCACAGAGGCAGGAAACGAGGACGGACACCTTCTCCCGCTCCGATGGTTCCGGCCTAATGCTGGCGAAGTAAAGCTCCAATTGGAGGAAGAATCCCTGGCACAGCGCCGTCGTCCCATCAAACGCCTGTGGTCGGGATATCTGGATCCCTCCGGGTGTAGGTGGCTGGATTCGGTTGGCCAGCTGGTCTCTACAGATCCATCGCTTCCCCCAAGCTGGCCAGCATCGTGGAATGCTCCTGGACCCGTGCCACGACTCCAGGCATGCGCTCTTCTCCCGCTGACTCCGTATTCGGGTGGGTGATTCTGTGATAAGGTGGTGTTGAAGGAGTCAGGCGCAGGAGGGTAAATCACAGAATAACAGGCTTTAATCCGCAAAATACAGGGCACAAAACAGGTGCACTGGAAAATACAAGGCACACAGGAAAATACTCCCGTCTAACAAAACAAACGAGCTCCACCGAGCTTCACTAACCTTCACAATAAACAAACACCCACAAGGACAAGGGGGCAGAGGGAACACTTATACACTGACTAATTAGGGGATTAGAACCAGGTGTGTGTGATAACGAGACAAGACAATTGTGATGATGATTAGGGCGGCAGTGGTTAGTACTCTGGTGACGACGAACGCCGAAGCCTGCCCAAACAAGGAGGGGAGGCAGCCTCGGCCGAAGTCGTGACACTCAACCTCATTCTCTTTTCTCTTCATCTCATCTATCCATCTCTCTCTCTCTCTCTCTCTCTCTCTCTCTCTCTCTCTCTCTCTCTCTCTCACCCCTCCTCTCCCTCTCTCTCTCTCTCTCTCTCACCCCTCTTCTCTACCTCTCTCTCGCTCCCACTATTAGATCAAGCTAAGCACACTAATCACTCCCAAAGCTCAATTAAATCTTCAGATGAAGACCAGCCAGAGCAGTGGCGACAGGGTTGAAAAGTTAATCTTTCTTAAACAGGAGCCCAACCGGACCATATCATCCGTTATGTTTTATAGCCGACCCCATCACTCCTGCTCCATCTCATTAAGCAACTGAGTTGCTTTGGTAAAAAATAGTGCACTATGTAGGGAATAGGGTGCCATTTGGGACACATACCAGACAAGGATCCTTCATCTGATTAATCACCAGACAAAGATTATGGAATCAGCGTTATGCAAAATGGCCCCGGGAATTGAAGGGATTCAATTCTGAGTATTACTCTCCATCTATTTCCCATAAATGCCAATGTGTGTATCATTATCTGGCTGTCGTTAATCTGGGGGAGGGGGGGTGTAATGAGTGGTCATGTCAGAGAGAGAACACTCAGCCAGGGGAGGATAAATGAGAGGATGGATGAGAGGATGGACCAAACCAACCTGGCAAGAGGAAGAGGGGGATGGATGGACACATGCCTGGACCATAATCAGACACATGCCTGGACACAGATGCAGAAAGATCTTGGTCTCACATCGTCTTCTATGACTGTGTTGGTCCAGGATCATCTTGTGTGCTGTGTTGGTCCTGGATCATTTTGTGTGCTGTGTTGGTCCTGGATTATCTTGTGTGCTTTGTCGGTTCTGGATCATCTTGTGTGCTGTGTCGGTTCTGGATCATGTTGTGTGCTGTGTTGGTCTTGGATCATCTTGTGTGCTGTGTCGGTTCTGGATCATCTTGTGTGCTGTGTCGGTTCTGGATCATCTTGTGTGCTGTGTGAGATACACTACCGTTCAACATTTTGGGGTCACTTAGAAATGTCCTTGTTTTCGAAAGAAAAGCAATTTTTTGTCCATTAAAATAACGTCAAATTGATCAGAAATACAGTGTAGACATTGTTAATGTTGTAAATGGCTATTGTAGCTGGAAACTGCTGATTTTTAATGGAATATCTACATATGTCACGATCGTCATAAGAAGCGGACCAAGGCGCAGCGTGATATGCGTACATCTTTTAATGAGTACTTATTACAAATAACAAAACAACAAACGATACGTGAAGTCTACAGGTTCACCAACACAAACATATACAGAACAAGATCCCACAATATACTGTGCCAAACAGGCTGCCTAAGTATGGTTCCCAATCAGAGACAACGAGAATCAGCTGCCTCTGATTGGGAACCACCCTGGCCAACATAGAACACACGATCTAGAACATAAACCTAGAAAACTAAACATAGAAACTAACACCCTGGCTCAACATTAAAGAGTCCCCAGAGCCAGGGCGTGACAGTACCCCCCCCCCAACCAAACACCACAGGGGAGGAGCCGGGTGGGCATTCCGCCTCGGAGGCGGATCCAGCTCCGGGCGCGACCACCACTCTCTCTCTCGCCCTCGTGGTCTGGCCCTGCTGGCCGGAGCTGGACTGAACACCGGTGGAGCGGATTGCTCTGGTTCCGGCGTGGAGCAGCTGACCGGTGCCGGACCAGGCACAGGTGGAACAGGCACGGACCGTGCTGGACTGACGACGCGCACCACTGGCTTGGTGCGGGGAGCGGGAACGGGCCGGACCGGGCTGACGACGCGCACCACTGGCTTGGTGCGGGGAGCAGGAACGGGCCGGACCGGGCTGACGACGCGCACCACTGGCTTGGTGCGGGAGCAGGAACAGGCCGAACCGGTTGGCGACGCCGCACCACTGGCTTGGTGCGGGGAGCAGGAACAGGCCGGACCGGGCTGGCGACGCGCACCACAGGCTTGGTGCAGGGAGCAGGAACGGGCCAGACCGGGCTGACGACGCGCACCACTGGCTTGGTGCGGGGAGCAGGAACGGGCCGGGCCGGGCTGGCGACGCGCACCACAGGCTTGGTGCGAGGGGCAGGAACAGGCCGGGCCGGGCTGGCGACGCGCACCACAGGCTTGGTGCGGGGAGCAGGAACAGGCCGGACCGGGCTGGCGACGCGCACCACAGGCTTGGTGCGAGGGCAGGAACAGGCCGGGCCGGGCTGGCGACGCGCACCACAGGCTTGGTGCGAGGGGCAGGAACAGGCCGGGCCGGGCTGACGACGCGCACCACTGGCTTGGTGCGGGGAGCAGGAACAGGCCGGACCGGGCTGGCGACGCGCACCACTGGCTTGGTGCGAGGGGCAGGAACAGGCCGGGCCGGGCTGGTGACGCGCACCACAGGCTTGGTGCTGGGAGCAGGAACAGGCCGGACCGGGCTGGCGACGCGCACCACTGGCTTGGTGCGAGGGACAGGAACAGGCCGGGCCGGGCTGGTGACGCGCACCACAGGCTTGGTGCTGGGAGCAGGAACAGGCCGGGCCGGGCTGGCGACGCGCACCACAGGCTTGGTGCTGGGAGCAGGAACAGGCCGGGCCGGGCTGGCGACGCGCACCACTGGCTTGGTGCGAGGGACAGGAACAGGCCGGGCCGGGCTGGGAACACACACCACTGGCCTTGAGCGGGGATCAGGAACGGGCCGGACCGGACTGGTAACACACCCCAGTACCTCTCGCCGTGCCTCTACACTCTCCTTCCCCCTCATGACCAATGGCTCCCGTAACCTGGTGGCCTCCTCTCCTAGTCCGCAAGACCACCATTCGCCCACCTGGGACATCGCCAACTTCTCCAGTTCCTTTCCCGGTGTCTGCTCCTGAACACGCTGCTTGGTCCTTCTTTGGTGGGATCTTCTGTCACGATCGTCGTAAGAAGCGGACCAAGGCGCAGCGTGATAGGCGTACATCTTTTAATGAGTACTTTATACAATCACAAAAACAACAAAACGATACGTGAAGTCTAAAGGTTCACAAACACAAACCTATAAAGAACAAGATCCCACAATAAACTAGTGCCAACCGGCTGCCTAAGTATGGTTCCCAATCAGAGACAACGAGAATCAGCTGCCTCTGATTGGGAACCACCCTGGCCAACATAGAAAACACGAACTAGAACGAAACATAGAAAATAACACATAGAACATCCACACCCTGGCTCAACATATAAGAGTCCCCAGAGCCAGGGCGTGACAACATAGGCGTACAGAGGCCCATTATCAGCAACCATCATTCCTGTGTTCCAATGGCACGTTGTGTTTGCTAATCCAAGTTTACCATTTTAAAAGACTAATTGATCATTAGAAAACCCTTTTGCAATTATGTTAGCGCAGCTGAAAACTATTGTGCTGATTAAAGAAGCAATAAAACTGGCCTTCTTGAGACTAGTTGAGTATCCGGAGCATCAGCAATTGTGGGTTGGATTACAGGATCAAAATGGCCAGAAACAAATAACTTTCTTCTGAAACTTGTCAGTCTATTCTTGTTCTGAGAAATGAAGGCTATTCCATGCGAGAAATTGCCAAGAAACTGAAGATCTCGTATAACGTTGTGTACTACTCCCTTCACAGAACAGCGCAAACTGGCTCTAACCAGAATAGAAAGAGGAGTGGGAGGCCCCGGTGCACAACTGAGCAAGAGGACAAATACATTAGAGTGTCTAGTTTGAGAAACAGGCGCCTCACAGGTCCTCAACTGGCAGCTTCATTAAATAGTACCTGCAAAACACCAGTCTCAATGTCAACAGTGAAGAGGCGACTCCGGGATGCTGACCTAGGCAGAGTTGCAAAGTACAGTTGCACTGTATTTCTGATCAATTTGATGTTTTTTAATGGACATTTCTAAGTGACCCCAAACTTTTGAACAGTAGTGTATGTATAGACAATCCAGGACACAAGATGATCCAGAACTGCCACAGTCATACAGTTGAAGTCAGAAGTTAACATACACCTTATCCAAATACATTTAAACTCAGTTTTTCACAATTCCTGGCATTTAATCCAAGTAAACATTCCCTGTTTTAGGTCAGTTAGGATCACCACTTTATTTTAAGAATGTGAAATGTCAGAATAATAGTAGAGAGAATTATTTATTTAAGCTTTTATTTCTTTCATCACATTCCCAGTGGGTCAAAAGTTTACATACACTCAATTAGTATTTGGTAGCATTGCCTTTAAATTGTTTAACTTGGGTCAAACGTTTCGGGTAGCCTTCCACAAGCTTCCCACAATAAGTTGGGTGAATTTTGGCCAATTACTCCTGACAGAGCTGGTGTAACTGAGTCAGGTTTGTCGGCCTCCTTGCTCGCACACACGTTTTCAGTTCTGCCCACACATTTTCTATAGGATTGAGGTCAGGGCTTTGTGATGGCCACTCCAATACCTTGACTTTGTTGTTATTAAGACATTTTGGCACAACTTTGGAAGTATGCTTGGGGTCATTGTCCATTTGGAAGACCCATCACCCCAGTCTTGAGATGTTGCTTCAATATATCCACATAATTTTCCTTCCTCATGATGCCATCTATTTTGTGAAGTGCACCAGTCCCTCCTGCAGCAAAGCACCCCCACAGAATGATGCTGCCACCCCCGTGCTTCACGGTTGGGATGTTGTTCTTCGGCTTGCAAGCACCCCCTTTTTCCTCCAAACATAACGATGGTCATTATGGCCAAACAGTTCTATTTTTGTTTCATCAGACCAGAGGACATTTCTCCAAAAAGTACAATCTTTGTCCCCATGTGCAGTTGCAAACCGTAGTCTGGCTTTTTTAATGGCAGTTTTGGAGCAGTGGCTTCTTCCTTGCTGAGCGGCCTTTCAGGTTATGTCGATATAGGACTCGTTTTACTGTGGATATAGATACTTTTGGACCTGTTTCCTCCAGCATCTTCACAAGGTCCTTAGCTGTTGTTCTGGGATTGATTTGCACTTTTCGCACCAAAGTACGTTCATCTCTAGGAGACAGAACGCGTCTCCTTCCTGAGCGGTATGATGGCTGCCTGGTCCCATGGTGTTTATACTTGCGTACTATTGTTTGTACAGATGAATGTAGTACCTTCAGGTGTTTGGAAATTGCTCCCAAGGGTGAACCAGACTTGTGGAGGTCTACCATTTTTTTCTGAGGTCTTGGCAGATTTATTTTGATTTTCCCATGATGTCAAGCAAAGAGGCAATGAGTTTGAAGGTAGGCCTTGAAATACATCCACAGGTACACCTCCAATTGACTCAAATGATGTCTAATAGCCTATCAGAAGCTTCTAAAGCCATGACATCATTTTCTGGAATTTTCCAAGCTGTTTAAAGGCACAGTCAACTTAGTGTATGTACACTTCTGACCCACTGGAATTGTGATACAGTGAATTATAAGTGAAATAATCTGTCTGTAAACAATTGTTGGAAAAATGACTTGTGTCATGCACAAAGTAGATGTCCTAACTGATTTGCCAAAACTATAGTCTGTTAACAAGAAATTTGTGGAGTGGTTGAAAAACAAGTTTTAATGACTCCAACCTAAGTGTATGTAAACTTCCGACTTCAACTGTATGTCTGTCTTGGTCTTGGATGGTCTTGTGTGCTATGCTCCGATGATATCAGGATGATCCAGTTACAGTATGTCTGTCTCATGGTTGAGTCTGGACCATATGTTTACCATCTCCTCATCCCCACCACCTGGACTCTGCATGGTGGGCGGCAGGAATAGACCAGCTGTGTGTGTGTGTGTGTGTGTGTGTGTGTGTGTGTGTGTGTGTGTGTGTGTGCGCTAGTGTAGGGTCCCTTAACCACCACAGTTGCCCAGGGATGACATAAGATCAAAGGAACTGAGCTGGACAACCAGTCCATAGAGAGATAGGGGGAGTGTGTGTGCGTGTGTGTGTGTGTCTGCTTTTTCTCATCCATATGTGAAAAATGAGAAATGATTCATTGAGTTGATGTCTCATACATTCCAACAAACCATTTAAATGTCATGTGGGCATTTGGCTCTGTCGTAGAGACTAGCCGCAGTTTGCTATTTCTGCCTTGGATATTCCCTTGGTGGATGCACTGTAGTTTCCTTTTTATCCAACATAAATGGAGAGACTGTTACAAAACCATGAAGCAAGACAGAAACAATGCTGAAAGAATAGAACACGCGCACACACACACACACAAACACACACACACGCACGCACGCAAGCACACACACGCACCTACACCTATACCTACACCTATACACACACACACATACACACACACACAATCTTGTACAACTAACCTTGTGGGGACACACAATTCAGTCCCATTAAAAATACTATTTTCCCTAACCCCTAACCCTAACCCTAACCCTAACCCTAGCTCCTAACCCTAACCCTAAAACTAACCCTAGCTCCTAACCCTAATTATAATACTAACACTGACATTAATTCTAACCTTAACCCTAAACCCTGTAGAAATAGCATTTGACCTTGGTCGACTTTTTGTTTGTTTACTATTCTTGTGGGGACTTCTGGTCCCCACAAGAATAGTTAAACATGCCCCCCCCCCACACACACACACACACCAGTTTAAACCCTCTAATATTTGCCATCAAGTTATATACTGAGAGTCAATTGAGTGAGTATAAATCTAGGATTACTTGAAGGCATAGAAGGCAATCCTTAAAAGCATGCCATTACAGATAAGTGAAGTAGTGTATCATTAATATATATTTTCAGCCTTCAACTAGATCTTTCACAGCAAATGGCTTGTGACTCATTTCACAGTCTCTTTCATGTCAACCTCAAGTCACTGTGCCACTGTGGAATACTGAAGTAGTGAAATCCTTTTAGTTTAGTAAATGTGTCCTGTGGAAGGGACATCTGTGTGTGTGTGTGCACGTGCGTGTAGGTAC